>NC_037682.1:20782190-20969086 GCF_003255815.1 Theropithecus gelada | reverse complement strand
GAGGGGAGGGGAGGGGAGGGGAGGGGAGGGGAGGGGAGGGGAGGAGAGGAGAGGAGAGGAGAGGAGAGGAGGGAGGAGGGGAGGAACTTCCTCAATTTGATAAAGGGTAACTATAAAAAACATACGACTAACATTATACTTAATGATGAAAGACTGAATGCTTTTCCCCTAAGATGAGGAATGAGGCAAGGATGTCTGCTGTCATCACTTCCATTCAACATAGTACTGGAAGTTTTGGCCAGTGCGTTCAGGTAACAAAAAGAAATAAAAGTCATCCAGATTATTTTTTTAAAAACTGAAGTTGTCTTTATTTTGCAGATGACATGATGATCTATGTAACAAATTTTATGGAATCTATAAAAATACTGTTATAACTAATAAATGGATTAAGCATGGTTGTGGCATATAAGATCAATATGTAAAAATCAGTTGTATTTCTATATACTAGTCACAATAGGAAATTGAAACAAAAAATACCATTTACAAACATATCAAAACCATAAAATACTTAGGGGTAAGTCTGACAAAAGACATGAAAACCTATACATTAAAAACCAGAAAATATTGCTGAGAGGAGTTAAAAATAAATGGAGAGATATATCATATTAATGGATTGGAAGATCAAATATTGTTAGTGTCAGTTCTTCCCAGATTGAACTACAGATTCAACTCTACCCCAATGAAAACGTGACAAGCTGATTCTAAAATTCACTTGGACATGCAAAGAACCCAAAATAACTAAAACGGTCTTGATGAAAAAATTAAATAAATAAATACAGAGTCAGAGGACTTACACTATCTCACTTCAAGTCTTTATACAAAGTCACAGTAATCAAAACAGTGTGATATTAGCATCAAAATAGACAATGGCACAAATAAGTGTCTGTAGCTAGACCCGCTTATAGATAGTCAGTTTATTTTGAACAAAGGTACAAAGGCAATTCAGTGGACACATGGACATATGGTGCTGCGTAATTGGATATCCATACTAAAAAATAACTTCAATTCATATATCACATCACATATAAAATTAACTCAAATGGGCCATAGACTTAAACTTAAAACTTACAATTATAAAACTTCTGGAAGACAACATAAGGGAAGATATTTCTGACCTTGAGCTATTTTTTTAAAAAATTGAAAAACTGGACTTCATCAACATTAAGAACTTCTGCTCCTCAAAAGACTTTTTTTTTCTTTTTTCAACTTTTTTTTAATTCAGGGGTACATATGCAAGATGTACAGATTTGCTACATAGATAGATGTGTGCCACAATGGTTTGCTGCACAGATCATCCCATTATCCGGGTATTAAGCCCAGCATCCATTAGCTATTCTTCCTGATGCTCTCCCACCCCTGACTACAACAGGCCCCAATGTGTGACGTTCCCCACCATGTGCCCATGTGTTCTCATCATTTAGCTCCCAGTTATAAGTGAGAACATGTGGTGTTCGGTTTTCTGTTCCTGCATTAGTTTGCCAAGGATAATGGCTTTCAACTCCATCCATGTCCCTGCAAATGACATGATCTCATTCGTTTTTACGGCTGCATAGTATTCCATTGTGTATATGTACCACATTTTCTTTATCCAGTGTATTATTGATGGGTATTTAGGTTGATTCCATGTCTTTGCTATTGTGAATAGTGTCGCAATGAACATTCAGGTGCATGTTTCTTTATAATAGAATGATGTAAATTTCTTCGGGTATATACTCAGTAATGAGATTCCTGGATCAAATGGTATTTCTGCCTCTTGGTCTTTGAGGAATGGCCATGCTGTCTTCCATAATGGTTGAACTAATTTACATTCCCACCAACAGTGTAGAAGCATTTCTTTTTCTCCACAACCTCGTCAGCATCTGTTGTTTTTAGACTTCTTAATAATAGCCATTCTGACTGGCATGAGATGGTGTCTCATTGTGGTTTTGCTATTTGATTGTGGTTTGAGATACCTCTTTTGTGTTATCTCATTTGCATTTCTCTAATGATCAGTGATGTTGCATTAAAAACTTCTGCTCTCCAAAAGACATCGTCTTTTTTTCTCTTAAAAAAACAAATCTCATTTGCATTTCTCTAATTACCAGTGATGTTGAGCTTTTTTTATATGTTTGTTGGCCGCATGTATCAAAAGACATTATTAAGAGACTCAAAAGTAAGTCACAAACAGGGAG
Organism: Theropithecus gelada; assembly: GCF_003255815.1. NCBI lineage: Eukaryota > Metazoa > Chordata > Mammalia > Primates > Cercopithecidae > Theropithecus > Theropithecus gelada. Next base: position 20,966,915 of record NC_037682.1, on the reverse strand, counting down.
AAACTGTGAATCACATATCTGATAAAAGACTTGTATCCAAAATACCTAAAGAACTCTTAAAATTCAATAAATAAAAATTAGAAATGGACAAAAATATTGAGCAAATACTTCACCAAGGAAGATGTACAGTACAAATGTCAATTAAGCACATAAAAGATGCTCAACATCACTAGCCAAATAAGCAAATGCAGATTAAAACCACAATGAGATACAATTACACATCTATTAGAATCTCTAAAATTAAAAAGACTGACCATATCCGATGTTAGCAAGGATTAGAACTGTCATACACAGCTTATGGAACTATTAGAACTGCCATACAGTGCTTGTGGAAATGTGAAATGGCGAAACTACTTTGAAAAACAGTTTGGCAGTTTTTTTAAAAGTTAAGTATATATCTGCCATATGACCCAGGCAATAAACCTCTGTTTAACCAAGTAGAAATAGAAGCATATGTTCATTTAATAATTTCTACACCAGCAGTGATGGCAGTAGTCAAATCCAAAAACAACCTAAATGTCCATTGAAAGGTGAAAAATAAACAAATGATGGTGTATCTATACAATAAAATATTACTCAGTCCTAACAAGGAATGAACTATTGATACACATGGGAACTTAGTTGAGCCTCAAAATAATGACACTGAGTGAAAGAAGCCAGACAAAATACAGTGCATGTTGTATTATTCCATTTCATAAAATTCTAGAAAACGTGAGTAAATATATAGGGACATAAAACAGATCGATACTGACCTGGGTGGAAGTTGGGAGAGGAGCAGGGAGGAAGCATCAAGACACATGAAGGCATGTTCAGTACCTTGAATGCATTGACGGTTTCACTAGTGTTTACATAGGGGAGGAAAGATTTCTCATGCATCTATCTCAAGGTCCATGGCTAAGGCACCTATAATAAAAGACAGATTAACCAGAGAAAAGCATGCAGTTGTATTTAATGTAAGTTTTATGTGACTTGAGGAATGAAATTGCAGAAATAACTTCAGAAATGAAGACCCAAAGAAACAGAGAAAGCTGTATTTTTATGGATGTCATGTAGAAATATGATCAGACAAAAGGGGGTATGATCTAGTGGAAACAAACTGGGGGGAACTTAGCGATCCCTATATGTTCAGATTCTTGGCATCTCTGCGTCTTTGAGGAGAAGGAGATTACCTTTCTCTGGATATAGTGTGTGCTTCTCTAGAATGAGGGTCTCATGACTGACTTTAGTGGATGGCTTGAGAATTGTCTTATGATCTGCTTCAGTGGAGAAGGGTGGGAGGTCAGAGAGACCACCTTGTTTCTGCTGTTTTCTCAAATGGCAAGGTGCCATATTTTGGGGTAGTGTGTCCTGAATCCCATTATATGTGTTAAAACTCATCAAATTGTATGCTTTATATATGTGAAGTCAATTTATATCAATCATTTCTCAATTAAGTTATTAAAATAATCAGAGCATATTATGAACTTTAATCCAAATACATTCTTTAAGTATGTAACATAAATGAATTAGAAAAATAAAACTTGAAAATTGAGGCCAAAAGAAATGTGATGTAAAACAGTGTCCTCTAAAATGGCTCAGTGTGGGACCACTGATCTCAATAGTTCTCAAACTGAACCCAACGTTTCAAATTTTCTTCAATGAGAACACCAGGCTCAGACAGGTTTACAGGCAAGTTCTACAAAATTTTCAAGTTTCATATAATTCTAATCCTACACAAAACATTCCAGAGGTCAGAAAAAGAGAGGATACCCCTCAGCTCATTTTTTTTTTAACCTCAGCCTCCTGGGTGGTTGGGATGACAGGCGTGTGCCCTTAACCCTGGCTAACTAATTTTTATATTTTTTGTAGAGATGGGGTTTCACCACATTGTCCAGGCTGGTCTCCAACTCCTGGGCTCAAGTGACCTGCCTGCTGTATCCTCCCAAAGTGCTGGGATTGCAAGCATGAGCCACCATGTCCAGCCCTTGTAGCTTATTTTTATGAGGTTAGTATAACCTTGATACCCAAACCAGATGCAATGCAATGGAAAAAGACACTTCCTTACCCTTGAACATGGATGCAAAACTTTGGACGGAGTATTAGCAAACAGAATATTGTAATGAATGAAAACTGCAACACGTCAGGTCCGTGTTCAATTTATCTCAAGAATGCAAAGTTGGTTTGACTTTGGGAAATAGATTAATGTAATTCACATTAAACAAGTCAAAGGACAGATGCTACATAATAATCTCAACAGGTGCAGAAAAAGAGGACAACAAATTTCAAGATTCATTCATGACAAAACTCTCAGAAAAATGCAAAGAGAAGAAAATTTTATTTAACCTAATAAGTGGTACCAACAGAAACCTTAGAGCAAGCAGTTAGCGTGAAGAAGAATTGAAAACATTCCCTTTTAAATCAAGCAAGGCAAGGCACAGTGGCTCACACCTCTAATCTCAGTGCGTTGGAAGGTTGAGGAGGGAGGATTGCTTGAGGCCAGGATTTTGAGACCAGCCTGGGCAGCAGAGCGAGACACCTGTCTCTACAAAAAACAATTTTAGAAAACTTAGCTGGGTGTAGTGGTGCACACCTGAAGTCCCAGTTACTCAGGAGACTAACGGGGGAGGATGGCTTGAGCCCAGAAATTCAAGGTTACAGGGAGCCATGGTCATGCCACTGCACTGCAGCCCGGGTAACAGAGTGAGATTCTACCTCGTAAAAATAAACATTAGAAATAATAAAAATCAAATCAGGCAGAAGAGAAAGATGCCTGCTCATGCCACTTCCAGATGTGATTGTGTTGGCGGTCCAGCACAGTAAAAGAAAAAATAAGATAAAGTAAATTTTTTAAAAATTAAATGATATGAAGATCGAAAAGAAAGGGAAAAAACCTACTTGCAAATGGTGCAGTTAACTGTTTACATAGACAACGGGAAGGAATTCACGGATGTACTATTAGGATTAAGGAGAATTCAGCAAGGTTGCTAGATACAAAATCAACATGGAAAAATCCATGATATTTCTGGGTCCCAATACAAACAATTAGAAAATGTAAATAATAGAAAATGATAGTGTTGACCATAGTTGCCTCATCTGTGGTATGTGAGGAGCAGTGCCTACTTCAGCATATTTACATGAGGATTAAGTGAGACAAGTAAGTCAAGAACTAGCAAGTGCAAAGTTACTAAGTTACCCAATGTCAGTTTCTCTCCTTTCTCCCTGGGCATTGGCTTAGGCACCTTCTGGAGACCACCTGGCAGGACTCAGCTCACCTTGGCCTCTGGAGCTCCAGGAAGACAGGTATGATCCTCACCCAAATATCTACCACATAAGGCAGAAAATGACCAGTGTCACAAGAGAAAAGACACAGGGGCGGCAGAAGGAGCAGACAATGGTAGGAGCTGCTTCCCATCTGGAAGCACTTGACTGGGGGCCTCAAAGTGGGCAGAATGTAGGCATTCAAAAAAAACTTAAAGGCTACTCTATGGACAGTGTAGACAATGGCTAGAAGTGGAAGCATGGAGAGGGTTTAGGGCAGGAGAATTGGTGTTGGCTGCAGTCAAGCATGGATGGAGTGGAACTGTGTGCAGTGAAAGGGGAAGTCACTAACGGCGGGACTTCAGGCATCATACAGATGCCACACTGGTGAAGGGGCCCAGGCAAGGAGACCTGGGTATGGCAACATCGTGGCCTCTGAACTCCTCTCACGCTCCTTACTGTGTCTGCCTCTGAGCTCGGCGGAGTCATGCCTTCCACTCTCTGCTCTGCCCAGCCCTGGTGGCTCCCCTAGAGCTGGTGGCCTTCTGCCCTCTGAGGTTTAGAGAGAAGCCTCCTGTCTGCGGGAGGAAATCTCTGCAAGGTGTTTACTGCAGGGACCCAGGGAGCCAGGGTGGCCAGGAGCCAAGTCTGAGTGCTGACCGGGGATTTTGCAAGGAAGAAGGAAGGGGGCCTGGATGTTTGAACAGCTGGGGTGGATCAGGGGCTGCCATCCCCCTTTCCCCTCTCCCCCGCCCCGCTTCCTGGCGTTGACACCCTGTTCTACCTGGGGTCCTGGCTGTTGAAGTGTCCGTTAATGGAGCTCTAGGACCGGAGGGCATTTTCTATCCCCACACAGGCAGATTGTGGAAGGAAGGTGTTTTGTGTTTTCTCCTAGGTGGCTTTGTGGGTAGGGGGCTCGCATGCATACAAGCTGAACTGTGCCTTGGAGTTCCACGGAGGACGGGTGAAGACCCAGCCAAACAAAACACGCCAAATTGTAAATCTGTCAGAAGCTGAAGTTAACTTGGGAGGTACCAAGGATACTTTCTCAGCACAGGATACAGGGGCTACCAGGCTGGAGGATGTTTGGGAAGCCGAGCCTCCCATCTCCCTGTCTCTCCTGGAGACAGGTTTGAAGGGTGGTAATGGGGCCTGGAGATTGTGGGGATCCCCAAGTGAAGGCTCCCCAGTCCCAGGCTCCAATCACCTCTCCAGGAAACAGCAGCATGAATTCTCTTGGACAGCTGCAGAAAACTTTTACGAGTCGTGTCTCCTGAATCTAACACCAACCTTCTGGTGCATTTCTTCTCACAGTACCAGCATCTTCTTGCTCATCCTTCACAGGTGTTTAATCAGCACAGGGCATCCTGGGGATGGGGACCCTGCAGCCACCTGCCAGGGACCATGGGCCCTGAGTTCGCTCCCATGTTATGAGGCCTGAGGGAGCTGAAGCTGTGAAGTTCTGTTCAGGCCACTTGTGTTGTCCACACAAAACCATGCCCCTGGAGAATTGCGGGCAGTGGCCAAAGTCACTGTCAGTGAGAACACTCTGATGGTGTGAAATGGACATTCTCCAGGAAATGGTGAAGATGGTCCGCAAATGCGCTCAGACTCTCTTGGGCAAAGAGCTCTCCTCTTAGACGACCAAGAACAAATAGCAGTGGCACTTGAAAAGTAAACGATAGAGAGCAACCTGCACCCCACCTCCCCGACGTGGTGAGCAGACCCTGAAGAAATACACATCTAAGCTGAGGTCCCAACTGTGCCACTCCCCAGCTGTGTAACTCACGGAGCCTCAGTCTTTTCATCTGTAAAAGGCGGGCAGTGACGCCTACTACAGGTTATTGTGAAGATAGATGGAGACATAAATGACTTGCCACGCAGTGGCTCTGAACCACACAGTGGTTCGCCCCCCTCACCCCAACGCAGAGCACAGTGGCGGGTGAGGAGCAACACCGGGAATCTCCATGAAGAGCTGGGCTTTCCTTTCACCCAGCGGGTGGCCTCCTTGCCACTGCTTTTCCAGCACTTTCCAGCTCATAACTGGGAGCAGCCTTGGGGTGCTAGGGGGTGGGAGGAGGCAGCTGCAGGGCTGGGGGCAGTGAATGGGGTGGATTTTGCTGACTTTGCCTTTTCTTCTCCTGCCTGGATCAAAGTGTGGGAGGCACGAAAGGAAAGAAACACGCCTGTTTGCAGCCAGCCTTGTGCTCCCCTCTGTCTTTTTTCACCTGCAAGCTCTAAGGGGCAGAATCAGCCTGGAGGCTATGGAATAGGGGAGGCCAGGAATACGGGGCTGAGTCTCCAGGGTCAGGTCAGGTTTCTGTGCCCCCAAGAAGAACCTGGAAAGTTGGGGGCTCTTTGCTCTCTTCCCTGTTGCTGCTCCCCTCCCGCTCTCACCCTGGCATTCTGGCTGGTTCTCTCCTCTCCGGCTTTTCCACTTATGAAAGCCGGAAGCCGTGGGTTGCGCACACTGTCTGGTACCCATTTATGGCAGGCCTTGGGAACATGAAGGTAATCAAGCCAGAGGTTCCTGACTCGTTCCTGCTTTTCCGGGAAGGTGGCCACAGAAGACTGTCACTGCCATCAAGGAACTTGGGACCCAAGGTCTGGGAAGGACAATGACTCCCACTTAGAGCATTTGGTAAGGAGGTCTCAGGGCAGGGGGCTCCTGATGGAGCCAGGGCTCTCTTGGGAACCTTTAAGGCCTGGGAGTTGGTCATCCTCCTCTTGCCCCAGGAAGCCCTCCACTTCTCCTTCCTTGCTGATGCAGGACTGCCCTCCTGGCCAGTGCCCTGGTGCCCAGACCTTGCCCTGTGACTGCCTCCCTGTGCCTGGTGTGGCACTGGGCATAGTCACTCACTCATCCTTACCAAAGAGACAGACTTGGTTGCGGGGACACACTCCTGGAGCCCCGCCCCAGCAAGGCCCCTCCCTAGGTGGGCCACTTGGGACAGTGGGCCTCTCTGAGCCTCAGTAGTCTCATCTGCCAAATGGCAATAAGAACGTTCCCCTTGTGAGCAAGCCCCTGGGCTGTCTGTGGCACGGTCCAGGAGAGGTAAGGCAGGACTGCTGCTGTCTCGGTCTGCTCTTCTGGCCAGCAAGGAAGCTCGCAATGTCAGTAGCTGAGACACCTGCCTTGTTGAACGAGCTGGACTGAAGAAGGGGCCTGGGCTGTGTCTAAAGCCCCATCCATCCTCCCCTTTCCTCCATGCCCCACTTGGTTGCCCAAGTATATATAGGGCAGGGGAGCAGAAGGGAAGGGAACCAAGGTTACTTTGAGCCTTCTCTGACCCAGACAAATGCTTTATCACAAGCCATCCTCTTAACAAGACGATAACATGAATACCATTGCATCCATTTGACAGATTAAAGCCAAGGCTCCGGGAGTTCAGTGACACCTCCTCGGTCTTGCAGACAGCCTCGCTATGTGGCCGGCAAAGCTGGGCCCTCTGCAGAGCTGGCATAGGGAACCCTGCAGGCACCGAGGGGGTCTCTTTTCCAAGTGGCCCTTGCAGGCTCAGCTCCCACACATGACACAACCAGGAGTGACAAGCACAGGCCTGGCCCCACAGTGCCAGCCTCTTCTAACAAGTCCCACCCACCACCTGCACCCAGGCTCCCTCTTGGCCTACTCCAAAGCCAGGCTAGGGGTGTGGGCTGTCCCACAGTGTGGGTCCTGAGAGTCCTACTGCTTGAATTCCAGCCCTGGCCTTATGCTTACTAGCTAGAAAGTCCTGGGAAGGTTCACAGCCCGGGAACCCCTGCTCCCAACCTCCCCCAGTGCTGAATACCTCTCAGCCTCTTGCTCATGCTCAGTTGGAGGTCAGGTCAGGAGGGGCTGGCAAAGGCCGAAGATCTTTGGAAATTACAGACAGTAGTCATGCTTTGTTGGTTCTTCCCTTTCTGAGCAGCTGCTGTCCATACTCTGCTGGCTAGTAAATATTCTTTTTTCTTTTTTTTATGAGATGCTGCCACCTCCGCCTCCCGGGTTCAAGTGATTCTCCTACATCAGCCTCCTGAGTAGCTGGAACTACAGGTACGTGCCACCATACCTGGCTAATCTTTGTATTTTTAGTACAGACAGGGTTTCACCATGTTGGCCAGGCTGGTCTCGAACTCCTGACCTCAGGTGATCCACCCACCTTGTCCTCCCAGGCGTGAGGTAACGTGCCCAGCCAGTAAATATTCTTAACGTCACCCCTGGTTAGAAATCTGGTTCAACTACATTTATTGCCTATTGCGTGTGGTTCTGGTGTTAGGCTGTGTGTGCATGTTGGGCGCAGAGGGAGAACAACGTGATTTAGACAGCAGGCCCCATCCCTCTTAAGGAGCTCAAAGAGAGAAGACAGACACAACACCCCCTCACTCAACACTTCTGCAGATAAGTGTACGGCGGGAGTAAATGAAGTTCTGTGGGAACAAAGGAAACCATCAACTCTTGCTAAAGTTGGTGGAGGTGGGGCAATCTGGGAAGGCCTCCTGAGGGAGAGGTCCTCAGGGATGAGTATGGAAGGTGGGTAGGATTTCTTCTGTTGGAAAAGCAGACTGGGGTATTCCAAGCTAGAGGAAACGGTAGAAGCAAACACATGGAGACTCTCTGCTTGGGGTAGATAATTTGCAGAAGGGAAGATTTATGGTGAAACCAAAAAGGGAGCTGAGGGGAACGCTGTCTGGGTGACACAGCTGATTCCCATTCTGCTTGGGGCAGATAGTTTGCAGAAGGGAGATTTATGGTGAAACCAAACAGGGGGCTGAGGGGAATGCTGTCTGGGTGACACAGCTGATTCCCATTTCCCCACTAGTGATGCAAATGCTGAAGAAGTTCAGCTGAGTGTGGTGGCTGACGCCTGTAATCCCAGCACTTTGGGAGGCCAAGGCAGGTGGATCACCTGAGGTCAGGAGTTCAAGACCAGCCTGGACAACATGGTGAAACCCTTCTCTACTAAAAATACAAAAATTAGCTGGGTGTGGTGGTGGGCACCTATAATTCCAGCTACTCAGGAGGCTGAGGCAGGAGAATCGCTTGAACCAGGGAGGTGGAGGTAGCAGTGAGCCAAGATTGTGCCACTGTACTCCAGCCTGGGCAACAAGCAAAACTCCATCTCAAAAAAAAAAAAAAAATGTTGCTAAAACAGTTCATGAGGTGGCAACAAGTTCTCCTCTGCTACAAAAAGATTTTGCAAGCAATTCGGCCAGTTTCAAATGATTCTGATAACAAATACCTGAAGGATTGGGCAAGGGAATAATTCAAAAGAAACAGAAGTGCCACTGAAGAGGTATGGAGCCACAGTCAATAAGATGTGGGCCGGAATAGAACTGCTGGTGGTTTTATGAAGACATGAGAAAAAGGAAAAAAGAAAGAAAAAAAAAAGGTACTGGTAAAATGCATTTTATTGATTATGAAGTGATCTTTGTCAATATTTTGAACTAGACAACAAATTACTTTCTGGATGCTCCCTGAAAATTGTACTCCTGTTTGAATGTTAAACTTTTGTTTCTAAAGTTTGATTTTAACATGTTTGGATGCTAAGTTAATGTATTTGAACTATAATACATCAATCCTTTTATATTAAAAACAAATTTTAGGCCAGGCGTGGTGACTCATGCTTATAATCCCAGCACTTTGGGAGGCCGAGGTGGGAGGATTGCTTGAGCCCAGGAGTCTGAAGCTGTAGTGAGCTATGATTACACCATTGCACTCCAGCCTGGGCAACAAAGCGGCTCCATCTCAAAAAAAAAAAAAAAAAAAATTAAGCACAAGAAGTTTGAAGCATAAGAGAAGTAGCTAAAGCTATTTATTGTATAACATGTTATTTGTCCTTATGTCATTCCTTCCCTTTAAAACATGCTATCAGGGCCAGGTGTGGTGGCTCATGCCTGTAATCCCAGCACTTTGGGCAGCCAAGGCAGGCAGATCACTTGAGGTCAGGAGTTCGAGACCAGCCTGGCCAACATGGCGAAAACTTGACTACTAAAAAATACAAAAATTAGCCTGGCATGGTGGCGGGCACCTGTAGTCCCAGCTACTCAGGAGGCTGAGGCAGGAGAATCACTTGAACCCGGGAGAAAGAGGTTGCAGTGAGCCGAGATTGTGCCCTGCACTCATCCAGCCTGAGTGACAGAGTGAACCTCCATCTCAAAAAAAATAAGAAATAAAAAATAAAATAAAATATGTATCTAGTTGGGAGTTTTAAATTCACGGTACAAGTATTGCTATGGATGTGCCTGAAGGAACAGATAAATGACTTCGTTTTTAAAAAAATTTTTAAGAGACAGAGGCTCCCTCTGTCACCCAGGTGGGAGTGACTTTCTAATAATTGAGGAAAGCTGAACATATTCCCTGCCATTTGTATATTGTCACAGCGATGCCAGCAGATGCTTTTAGGAGAGGGAGAGACCCATACCTCAACTCTTTGATGTCGTAAGTAAGGAATGTGCTTATAAAAACAATGGGAAGCGGCACATATCTACTTTGAAAAAAGTGAGTGTTATGTAGGATAAGGCCCAAAGAGGATCAAAAACAAATTGTCACTCTGCCAAACTAGAAATTTCCACAGGCTTTCTCCTTGCTTGAGTAGAGCATTTGAGAAATTGTATTAGGATTACATTAAATTTACTATTTTTGTTTGCTGAAATTAATAAATCAACCCACTCTTACTTGTATTTAAAAACAAAACAATGAGCACCACAGATATGATCCCCAAAATGGAGCAGATGGTAGGGCACAGGCACTCTCAGATTCCCTTCCTGGGCCGGGGCTGCTGGTCAGCTCCTCAGTCATAAAATGGGAACAAATCACATCTTCCTGTAGGACTACTAGGAGGAAAAGAGAGTATATGAGAGGCCCCTGCTCACTGTAAGCACTCTTGAAAGCTGGGTGTTTCCAATGTTTCTCTTCTGCCCACCTGCTTCCCAAGCACAGACCCAGTTCCACCTGGGTCCCAGTGACACCAGCAGAATTGGTGTCAGCTGTGGATTTAACACACTGTCATGCAAGCTCCTGAAGGCTGGAGGCACCATTAGGTCCAGCCAATAAACATTTATTAAGATGTCACAGGGCGAAGCATGCTGGCACTTCCTAGTTCATGGAGAACTCTCAATCAGTGGTAGAGGGGTGGATGGAGGGAGGGATAGAGGGGGACGGAGACAGGTGGAAGGGAGTGGGGACAGAAGACTGATTAGCTAGATGAAAGAGGGCTGGGCAGGAGGAGGAGGGCGGAATAGAGGGGATGGGTGCAGGAATGGAGACATGGATGGATGAAGGATGGGAGGGTGGAAAGTGAATGGAATAATGAAGGGAGGGAGAAATTCAGGAAAGGATAGAGAGGTGGAGAGGTGATGAGACGGAAGGAGGGAGGGAATGATGGCCGGACAAAAGGATAAAGGGGTTAAAGGAATGGGTGGAGCCATGGAGAAACAGCAGGAAGCATGGAGGGGTGGGTGGAGAAATGGAGAGATGGAAGGATAAAAGGATGGAAGGGTAGAAGGTGAATGGAATAATGGAGGGATTGAGATATCCAGGGAGGGATGGAAAGGTGAACGGATGGGTAATGGGATGGAGAGAGGTAGGAAAAGATGGATGGTGGCTGGATGAAGGGATAATGGGGTGTAGGGATAGGTGGAGGCATAAGGGGAAGATGACAGGAAGGATAGAGAGGTGGCTGGGGGAATAGAGAGAGAGAGAGATGGATGAAGAGATTGAAAGGTAGAGAGGGAATGAAGAATAAAGGATGGAGAAACTGAAGAAGCATTGGAGAGGAAGAGGAAACAGAGGGAAGGATGGATGGAGAAATGGAGAGATCAATGGATGGATAATGGGATGGAGAGTTGGAGGACTTATTGTTCTCTGATGAGCTTACCTTTACCTGTCCCTGCAGTTCCTAGAACAGGGCACGTGTCCTGTTTGATTTCTGTTTGATTTCAGAGCATGCGTATTTGTTTAACTAAAACCCATGCACGTGGATATGCTTTGGACAGCATGGGGCCCTGCTAAGGCTGAAACATTCTGTTCTGTCTCCTCCTTGGGTGGGAGTGGGAGGTCCTTTGAGGAGGACAAAGAGAAGAGAGATAGGAAAATCTCCGCTGGGGGGAGGAGGAGGAGAGGCCGGCTCAGCTGTTTGGTATAAACTTCCCACCCTGACGGCATATGGGGAACATGTGGCCCCTTCCCTCCTGGCACTGGAGCAACGTCATGCCAGGGATGCTGCAGCCAAGGGCACAGAGTGTTCCTAGAGGGAACTGGCAGTCAGGCAGGAGGCAAGCGTTTGAAGCTGTAGTCTGAACCTGGTTCTGGGGTGGGCCCCGAGGGACTGAGGGAAGCTGAGAGAGGTAGGCTCAGTTCTCCTGTGGATATGGCAGGAAGCCTGCAGCCACAGCCACCCCTCCCGGGCTCTGCTGAGAAGCAGAAAGGGGCCGCCCATCCCTCACAGGGCCTCTGCTGCCCCTTCTGGCTCTGGGGAATCAGCTGCAGGGACAGAGCCCTGAACTTGAAGTCCAAAGATGTGACGTCTGATCCCCTCAGTCCCTCACTGTGCGGGTTCCATGCCCCTTCTTTCTGGGCCTTCCTTATTTTTCCCATTGTTCCAAACACCATCCTGCCCATTGGGATGGTGAGGGTGAGATTTTATCTCCAAGTGAGAAAACCAAGTATTGGACATTCTGAAAAGACAAGTGTTTCCATGTGAAGAAATGTACATTATCATGAAGTCATGCCCACCTTCCTCCAACAGTTTTGACATTAAAGAGTGTCACTTCGTTTATGAAATAAGGGCTAGCAGATGGTAATCTTGTCAGACAGCACCCCTGTTTATTTTTTGTAATTTTTAACTGGTGCATAAAACCCCAAATTGTGACCCACTAGACAAGACAAGTCCTGAAGGGCCTTCCTGAGCCAGGTAGATTCTCTGTCTTAGATGCTGATAGGGTTTGCCTGTGTCCCCACCCACATCTCATCTTGAATTGTAGCTTCCATAATTCCCACTTGTCAAGGGAGGGACCCAGTGGGAGGTAATTGAAGCACGTGGGCAGGTTTTTCCCATGATGCTTTCGTGATAGTGAATAAGTCTCCTGAGATCTGATGGTTTTATAAAGTGGAGTACCTCTGCACACATTCTCTCTTGCCTGCTGCCATGTAAGGTGTGACTTTGCTCCTCCTTGCCTTCCACCATGATTGTGAGGCCTCCCCAGCCATGTGGAACTGTGAGTCCATGAAACTTCTTTTTCTTTATAAATTACGCAGTCTCAGATATGTCTTTATTAGCAGTGTGAGAATGAACTGATAACAGATGCACCCCTGGAATAGGTCTGCCTCTAACCAGGGCTCTAATTTGGAACCTTGATGTGTACAACTTCCCTCTTGAGCTCACATCTGTGCCCTGGAGGAGGCAGTGTCCATAGAGGTTCAGGTGCAGGCAGATTCTCTGTGGCGTAGATCAGTGCCTTGCCCTCAACAAGGCATCTCAGCCCCACAATTTGAGCTGAATCCTAACCCCCAACCACAACCACCCCCAGCTCAACAGGGAGCTGTCCACTCCCCCAGTGATGCTGTGACCAGATCCCTGAGAGGCCCCCAAGAACAACTCCACACAGGACAAGTGTGGGCTGATAACTTCTCCCTATGAACTGTGCTGCAGCTGGAGAGAGTCAAGTTCAAGTTTAGCAGAGAAGCAATCCAGTTGAGCTGGGTGGGTCAGGCCACAGAAGACATGATTCAAGGCGTGGGAGCCCCAGCACATGTGGCCTAGCTGGTCTGGCCCCCAAGTACTTGCAGGGTGTGGAGAGTCCATTAGAGACCATGGGAGCATGGGGTGACAGACATTCCCAGGCCAGGCCAGAGCAATGCTCCCAGAGTTCCCGCTTATCCTCCCGTTCTCCTTAGATGCCCCCTCACCCAATGCCAGCTCTCCCAATTGCAGCAACTTGTAAAATAAATGTCACAGCCAACCCCAGCCAGCCCAGACAGCTCAGCAGTTTCTCCCTGCCCTGCTCCCTAGCTCTGCACTGTCTTCCCACTCAAACAGGCTGCAGGGAGCTGGGGAGGCACGGAGGCTGCAGACAGGCAGGGCCCAGCCAGGCTGTCTGGCTTCCTGGATCTGAGAATCAGCATTCATTTATTATTTAGCAAATATGTCTCAATCCCTGACTAAGGAGTGTGCAAAGCAACTCGGTGGGTAGGGTGGGAGTGTGTGTGCACATGTGTATCTGTGTGTGTCTTGATGTAGGTTTATGTTTGTGTGAGTGTGTCTGTGCATTTCTGTGTGTGTCTCTGTGTCTGCATTTCTGTGTGTGTGTGTTTGTGCATTTCTGTGTGTGTATGTGTTATCTGCACATCTGTGGGTGGGAAAGAGTTTCTGGGGTGAACCAAGGAGAACCTGTGTGTTCCAAGGGGCCTGACTTCAGCAGGCGTGTAAATGGGGAAGGCAGGTGCACCCACCGTTCACAAGAGCGAATATAGAGGGTGTTGGGGGAGGCTCCTGCTCTCTGCCAGTCCCTGAGATATCATTATCGGCAAGACAGGCCCAAGGATAAAGTCAGGAACTTTCCTAAGCAGGTTCTTGCAGTTTCAGGAAGGCGAGGAAATGTGGAAGGGCTTAAGTTTAAACCTTTTTTGAGATTTAATTTTTAATTGGTAGTATACAGTTTCAAAAGTTTACATAATTTGAAAGGGTACCAATGAAAAGTCAGCTTCCCCTTCTCATCTTCCTCCCTCCAGAGTCCCTCCCCCTAAAACTTCATTTGTGGGAGAATGAGATGCAGAGAAGTGGCTGGACCTTGACATGTGTAATTGACAAGGCAGGTGAGAGCTCAGACCTTCTGCCTGCCACCCAGAGTTCTTTCTCCCAAGCACACTGCTTCTCAGCTGCTGACCAGGGGCAGGTGGGACCCCCTAAGAGACCTTGGGATGTGGTCAGTCCTGGGGCCCTCCCCAGCCAGCAGCCACACACCGTAAAATTGCCAATCAATGAAGGCTTCCTAGGGTGTGAGCCGAAGCGGGATCCCATGGTTGGCGCCCCCAGATGAGGTGCCACCTGTGGCTGGGGGACACTTATTTCCTTCTCTGTTTCCACCTCAGACCAGGCTCCTAGATGTTGGGGACTAAGCCTTGGCTCCATGCCACCTGGCTTGCTACCATGTTGTCATTCACAAAAGGTGAGCTAATCACAGAACCAATCCTGTAGGCCAGTGGTGAGGATGAAGCGAGATAAAAGCCTGCGGGTTTATCAGTGTCTGATGCACCTCTTAATATTGGAATTAAGATAAATATCATGATTACGCTGGGTGCAGTGGTTCACGCCTGTAATCCCAGCGCTTTGGGAGGCCAAGGAGGGCGGATCATGAGGTCGGGAGATCGAGACCATCCTGGCTAACACGGTGAAACCCCGTCTCTACTAAAAATATATAAATATATAAATATATATATATATATATATATATATATATGAAATTGGCCAGGCGTGGTGGCAGGCATCTGTAGTCCCAGCTACTCAGGAGGCTGAGGCAGGAGAATGGCGTGAACCTGGAAGGTGGAGGTTGCAGTGAGCTGAGATTGTGCCACTGCACTCCAGCCTGGGAGACAGAGTGAGATTCTGTCTCAAAAAAAAAAAAAAGTAAATAAATAAAATAAAATAAAATAAAACAAAAAGATAAATATCATGATTATTATCATTATTGCCCCTACCTTCTCCCCGGTCTTGTTTCTCTCCATTGCACTCTGACATTCTATATATTTTACTCATTTCATTATCACCTCTGTTTATGAAAGATGTTCTACAAGGGCAGGGATTTATTTTTTTTATTTTATTTTTTTTAGACAGGGCCTTTTTTTGTCAGGTTGTAGGGCGGTGGCACAAACATGGCTCACTGTAGCCTCAACATCCTGGGCTCAAGCAATCCTTCCTCCTCGGCCTCCCAAAGTGCTGGGATTACAGATATGAACCACCACAAAGGCAGGGATTTTTAATTGCTTTTGTTCACTGTAGACCCCCAGGATCCAGAACAGTGCCTCGGCACAGTGGGGTTGCTCCGTGAATGTCTGCTGAATGAATGAGTGAGCAATTGAATGTGGCATTTCTGCCTGGAGTTTGAATACTCCCTAGGGACTTGGTGCAGCGCTGTGGGCTGAGTAAGGACTGGAAGTGAACTTGACCTTGAAGAATATTAGGGTCTGATTGGTCATTGAGAAGGTCATCAACCCCATCAAAGATGATAGGGACCCACTTGGACCAGAATCAGGACAGGCCAGAGAAGCTGCGGGAAGGGGCGCTGGTGTCTGGCTAGGTTTCCTAGACACTCAGGATGTGGCTGCCCTCCTGGACATTGCCTGGAGGCGAGGACAGGCCCCTGAGTTCCCTGTCTCAGGACACTGGGTCCTAAAAGGTGGGACAGCCTTGGGAAGGCTACCGGCCCTGAAACCTCTCAGCCTCCAGACTCCTCTGTGCTCCCATAGTACTTGTGCTCCTGGCTGTCCCAGTTCCCACCCCATTAGCATAAATTGGTTAGCTGGGGGTCTCCCCACTCCTTCCCTTGGTGGGGAGCAGGGCTGATTGGTCGTTGTTTGCCTGGCCCCTAGCCTAGGGTTGGGGTACATAAGAGCCCAGAGGATGCTGGAGATGTGACCAAAGGAGCAAAGGATTAAGTGTGAGTGAATGGGTGGGAAGTGAAGGAAAAACGAAATGGGTGCATGAATGAATGAACGAATGAATGAATGAGTGTGAAAGCAAGAATAAGAGGACAAGCCAGTTGACCAGGCTGGGGAGATGTTCCTGCTGATGATGGGATGTGTTCAAACTGGTCCTCCTGCTAAGGTGGGTAAGGGTGAACTAGAGTGCCCTAGGCCCAGCTCTGCTGGCAGCCCCAGCCTCTCTCCCCATCCCTATCCCCACCCCTCCCATCTTGCTGTCTGCCTGAGCATCTTGGCTGGTTCCCCATTCACTGGGCAGCCCTCGGAAGCTCACAAAGGCCCATCTGTGAGCCCAGACCCTGCATCTTCTCCTTGCCTTTCTCCTTCCCCACCCCCCAGAGTGGGTCTGAGCCCCTCTCCCTTCACCTCCCATTAAAATAAACATTCATTTACTGGGATTTCCTCTGGGCACCTCCTTGCTCCCAGGGCAGCCCCAACCCTGGCTTGTAAAACTACCTTCCCTCCTCTGCATTTCCTTTTAATTGTCCTCTTCCTTTTACTTGCTGGGGGTGGGGTGGTGGGGTGAAGAGAGAGGAGGAAAATACAGCTGGGTTGGTCCAGATGTTTCCCCAGAAACCTGGAGATGCCTTAGGATATAAGGTGACAGCCGGCTTCCCACCCAGCCGGGCAAGGCTTAAGTTCATGGGCTGCCAAAAGTTCTGGGGCAGCCGCCTCTGGCCCCTGGGCCGGTCTTGAACCCCTGCAGCTGGTGGAGTGGGGAGGGTAGGAGGAGAGGAGGGAGTCCCTCTTTCCAGCTAGTGCTGACATATCACAGAGCAGGGATTCAGGGGCCTCCTCCCAGTGGTCCCTTCTTAATCCTGCTGGAGCTTCCGTCACCGGGGCTGGTCTACTGTGTGACCCTGGGCAGTCTCCTCACCTCTCTGGCCTCACGTTTTACCATCTGGAAAGTGGGGCAGAAATAATGAGGCTGGGAGGGCACTGGACTCCCCTTGCTCTCAAAGACCCTTTGGACTTGGAGGTCTGTCATCAATCCCTGCATCCAAGCATTGGTGCATTTAGCCTCCAGATAGGCCAGACTGGGTGCTGGGGACACAGCAATGACCAAAGCACAGAGCCAGTTCTTGGGAAGGCAAACAGGGAAGAGGCAATGAGAATTCAGTGTGGCAAGGGCTCTTGACAGAGGGGTATTGGGGTGTCAGGGAAGGCTGAAACGTGAAAGACAATCAGCAGTAGCCAGTCCCCATCAAGTCCCCATCAAGACCCCAAACTGCCATGCCCTATGGCCGGGATTGCCAATGCAGCTTGCTGCTAGATCCTGGTCCTGGATTCTGTCTTGTCTACTGAGCTACTTCCATGACAAACATCCTTCCCCTTCACTGGATCTTGAGTACCCTCAAGAAGGTTTACTTCCTTTCTTGTCAGCATCTCCCACCTTCCCTTTCTTTGTATCCAACTTAGAATACTCAGAAGTTCACCTCTTCAATAACATGCTTGCCAATTCCTGAATCCTTTCTTCCATCTATCTTTTTCACCTACCTATGAAATTCCAACTTTAAATGGGTGAATTCTCAACTGCTTCTTTACCTGCACCAGGGCAGAGGGAGAAAACCACCACCTAGCGTAGACTGGTCCCCTGGAAATAATGTATCTCAGGACCACTCATTCTCCTGCTCCACAATGTCTGTTCTAGTTTCTGTTACCGTGTAACAAAACACCCCAAAACTCACTGGCTTTAGTTTAGCCGAACATGGTGACACACGCCTGCAGTCCTGGCTACTCAATAGACTAAGGCTGGAGGATCACTTGAGTCCGGAAGTTTGAGGTTACTAAGAGCTTTGATTGCGCCACTGCACTCCAGCTTGGGCAACAGAGTGAAACTCTGTCTTTAAAAACAAGCAAACAAGGCTGAGCGTGGTGGCTCACGCCTGTAATCACGGCACTTTGGGAGGCCAAGGCAGGGGGATCACCTGAGGTCAGGAGTTTGAGACCAGCCTGGCCAAGATGGTGAAGCCCCATCTCTACTAAAAATACAAACATTAGCCAGGTATGGTGGCGGGTGCCTGTAATCCCAGCTACTTGGGAGACTGAGGCAGGAGAATCACTTGAACGCAGGAGGCGGAGGTTGCAGTGAGCTAAGATCACACCATTGAACTCCAGCCTGGGAGACAAGAGCGAAACTGTGTCTCAAAAAAAAATTAAAAATAATCAAAATAAAAACAAACAAAGAAACATGTATTTAGCTTACAAATCTGTACTTTTGGGTAAGGCTCAGCTCTGCTCTGTGCAGCCACAACGGGGTCAGCTTTACTGGAGGCTGGGGGACCCTTTTTAAGGGGGTTCACTTAAAGGAAGGAGAAGGGAGAGAATAATAAAGCCACGGGGGGGTAGAATGTTACAATTAAGTGAATCTGGGTAAAGGCTATATGAGTGGTCTTTCTACTATTTTTATTTTTGCAACTTTTTTTCCAAAATTATTTCCAAGTAAAAAGTTACAAAAGTAGACGTGTATTACAACAATTCCAACCATTTGAAAATGTTGTAGTTATGTGGCTATTGATTTCACAGTGGCCAAAACCTAGACCGTCCTATTATTTCAATCTTTTGAAATTTGTTAACATTTATTCTACGGCCCAGTAGGATTGTTTTGGCAGACTCCATGTGCCCTTGAAAGGAATTCTGTCTTTACTTGATGTATTTCTCTGTATTTCCCAGGCATTGTTTGTGAATCATGTTATTCATATCATCTATACACTTAGTGACTGCTTTTTGTCAGCTTGCTCTATACGTTACTGAGAAAGGTGTGCTACAATCTCCCACTCAGGTTTTTGATTTGTCTATTTCTTTTGGTAATTCTTTCAGTTTTGTGCTTATGTATCATTAGATGCATCCAAAAAATAAACAACAATAAAAGTAATTTGAACAAAGCAAGCTCCCTAAACCCACAAGCCACCCCAGCCATCATCCTCTCCTGCCTCTCTCACTGCTGATTAATCTTCCCAGATGATGAATCCACACCAGTGCCACTCAGTGCAGACTGGGGACCAGCAATACCTGGGAGCTTGGTAAAAAAGTCAGTGATCTGCTCTGCCCTGGACTTACAGAATTGAACCTCTGCAGGATGAGGGCCAGATACATGTTTGAATGTGTGATTCCCAGTCACGCAACAGGGAACGATGATTCCTAGGGTGAGAAGCACTCATCTTGGTCACCTGCCTTATCCTTACCTTCCAGCTACTCCTCAGCCAACTCTGTCAGAAGTGATGACTCTCATCAGGCTCGGAAATGACCTCTGTTCCATGAAATCCAGCAGGAATTTCCCCGTCAGCAATATTTCACCTGTTGCCCACTTCCTCCCTTAGTTTAGACAACAATTTATTGTTTTCTGTGAAAAATAGTATATGCTTATTATAAAAATTAATAACAGAACAGTATCTGAATAATGTAAAAAAACCACTCCACATTCCATCATTTAGAAGCAACTGTTTTTAACACTGGATTCATGCAATTCCAGATATCTCTTTATACATACATACAGAGAGAAGCGTGGATAGATAAATAACAGGAAAAGTGGAGAAGCGTACTATAATAATATGGCATATTAAATATCCTGTTCCCAACTCGAAAGTATCGTGTTTAATATTATTTGACTTTTTAAGAGCATAAAAGCCAAGTTCAATGGGTAAAAGGAGCTGGCCTAAGTAAATGAGAAACAGTGTTTTGACTGGATACTGTAAGACTAAAGAGGAAAAGAATAAAACACAAACACTACTGTCATTAACTTGTTTCTCAGGGCGGTCCAGGTTAGCAATCCTAAAACTATTTTGCTTGTATGCTAGGTTGAACAAATAAGTATACGTTTTGTATATAACTGGAGCTAGGTTTTTCACTTTTAGAGAAAAAAGCTACAAATGGGGAAATGAGGAGGCTAGAATGAAGGCTAGAACGCTGCATTAGAGTCAGTCAGTGTGAATTCAGGCTTATTTAAATGTAAATATAGATAGATATAGACAGAAATATAGCTATGCGTAGATACATACATGTCATAGCTCTGCCTCCGAAAGGGCCTAGAAGTAGTGACACTCCAGTAACAACAAGCACACCTAGAATCCACAACTTTTTTCTTTTTTTTTTTTTGAGATGGAGTCTTGCACTGTCACTCACGTTGGAGTGCAATGGCGTGATCTCGGCTCACTGCAACCTCTGCCTCCCAGGTTCATGCGATTCTCCTGCCTCACCCTCCCAAGTAGCTGGGATTACAGGCATGTGCCATCATGGCCAGCTAATTTTTTTTTTTTCTAGTAAAGACAGGGTTTCACCATGTTGGCCAGGCTGGTCTCGAACTCCTGACCTTAGGTGATCTGCCTGCCTTGGCTTCCCAAAGTGCTGGGATTACAGGCCTGAGCCACCACAACCAGCCTTGCATCCACATCTTAAATTCTAAACAACATTCACCAATAAAGAAACCTGGGTTGCCTAGAGAAACGGCCGATTCTAGGGTTGAAATAGAGTGATATGGTTTGGATATCTTGTCCCCACCCAAATGTCATGTTGAAATGTAAACTGCAGTGTTGGAGGTGGGGCCTGGTGGAAGGTATTTGGGTCATGGAGGTGGATTCCTCATGGTTTGGTGCTGTCCTCACAATAGTGAGTTCCTGTGAGATCTGGTTATTTAAGTGTTTGGCACCTCCCTCCATTTCACTGTCTCTTTCTTGCTCCTGCTATGTCATGTGAAGTATCTGCTTCCACTAGTGATGACCTAGGGTATCTTGAAGAACAAACTTCTCAGCAGCAAAGTGCTCAAGATGTAGCCTGGCTGCTTCTAACTACCTACGCTCAGATACAGGAGCAAATAAATGACCTAAAGTTGGAATTTATATTTAAAAAGGAAGCAAAGCATAAACATTTGGAAAATTTGCACCCTAGCCATGTAGCAAAGAAAGAAAATCTTTTCTGGGAGAGGAATTCAAGCAGGTTTTGGAGCAACCACTTGCTAGAGAAATTTGTATAACCAAGAAGGAGCCAAGTGCTAATAGCCAAGACAATGGGGAAAAGGCCTCAAAGGCATTTCTGAGATCTAAGAGGCAGCCTCTCCCATAACAGGCCTTGAAACTTAGGAGGAAAGAATGGTTTGGAGGGAGAGGGCCTGCTGCCCTGCACAGCCTTGGAACAGTGCTTCCCACATATCAGCTGCTCCAGCTCCAGCCAGGGCTCACAAAGGCCCAGGTACACCTTGAGCTGTCACTTTGGAAAATGCAGGCTGTAAGCCTTGGTGGCTTCCACATGGTGTTAAGTCTGTAGGTGCATGGGGTGCAAAAGTGAAGGCTTGGCAGCCTATGCCCATTTCAGAGGATGTTTGAGGAAGACTGTATTTGTGTGCCCAGGCAGAAGCCTGCTGCAGGACAGAGCCCGCACAGAGAACCTCTACAAGGCCAGTGTGGAGGGGAAATGTGGGGCTGGAATCCCCACACAGAGTCAACACTGAGACACTGCCTAATGGAGCTGTAGGAAGGGGGCCGCAATCCTCCAGTCCCCTGAATGGGAGATTCACTGGCAGCTTGCACCTTTTGCCTGGAAAAGCAGTGTGCACTCAACAACCTGTGAGAGAAACCATGGGGGCTGAACCCTGCAAAACCACAGGGGCAGAGCTGCCCAGGGCCTTCAGAGCCCACTGTTTCCACCAGTGTGCCTAGGATGTGGGACGTGGAGTCAAAGGAGACTATTTTGGAGCTTTAAGATTTAATGACTGCCCTGCCAGGTTTCAGCGTTGTTTGGGGCCTACAGCCCTTTTCTTTTGGCTAATTTGTAACTTTTGGAACAGGAATGTTTACCCAATGCTGGAACCTTCATTGTATCTTTGAAGTAAATAACTTGTTTTGATTTTATAGCCTCATAGGAGGAAGGAACTCATTTCCAGATGCACCTTTGAACTTTGGACTTGGGACTTTTGATTGAGTTGATGCTGAAATGAGTTAAAACTTTGAGGGACTGTTGGGAAGCCATGATTGTATTTTGCAATATGAGAAGGACATGGGCTTTAAGGGGTCAGGGGCAGAATCATATGGTCTCAATATATATCCCTACCAAATCTCATGTTGAATTCTAATCCCCAGTGTTGGGGGTGGAGCCTGGTGGAAGCTGTGTGGATCATGGGAGAAGATCCCGCTTGGCTTGGTGCTATCCTTGTGATGGTGAGTTAGTTATGGGTATCTGATTGTTGTAAAGTGTGTCACCTCCCCTGCCCCACTCTCCCTTGCCCTCACTCAGCCAAGTGAGACGCCTGCTCTTCCTTTGCCTTCCACAATGAGTAAAAGCTCCCTGAGGCCTCCCCAGAAGCTGAGCAGACGCCAGCGCCATGCTTCCTGTACAGCCTACAGAACCATGAGCCAATTAAACCTATTTTCTTTGTCAATTAACCCAGTGTTAGGTATTTCTTTATAGCAATTCAACAATGAACTAATATGCAGAGAAAATGTAAGATGAGCCTGAAACATCTCGTAATGCCAGAAAGAAAGTGCTTACAGAAACAAAGAGGATGGAGGCATTTCAAAAGGACACAATATGCTCAACGTCGTAAATCAGTAGGGAATTGCAAAATATAACAAGATACCACTACACACCTATTAGAATAGCTAAAAATGTAAAACCCCAACAGTGCCAAATGCTGTGAGGATGTATGGCAACAGGAACTCTCATTCATTCCTGGTGGAAATGCAAAATGACATAGCCACTTTGGAAGGCAATTTGGAAGTTTCTTACAAAACTAAACACAATTTACCATACAGTTTGGAAATCGTGTTCTTTGGTATTCACTCAAATGAGTTGAAAACTTAGAGCCACACAAAAACCACACATGTATATTTACAACAGCTTTTTCGTAATTGCCAACACTTGGAAGCAACCAAGATATTCTTCAATAGGTGAACAGGTAAACTGTGATACGTCTAAACAATGGAATATTATTCAGAGATAACAAGAAATGAGCTATAAAGCTGCAAAAAGACATGGAGGAAACTCAAAAGCATATTGTAAACTGAAAGAAGCCAATCTGCTGAAATCCCCTCCCTTTCTAAACAACATAAAACAAATCTCCTGGGTGAGCACAGTGGCTCATACCTATAATCCAAGCACTTTGGGAGGCCAAGGCTGGCAGGGGAATTGCTTCAGGCCAGGAGTTCCAGACCACACTGGGAAACATAATGAGACCACATCTCTACACAGATAAAAAAAATTATATCCAGGCATGGTGGCATGTGCTTGTAGTCCCAGCTACTTGGGAGGCAGAGGTGGGAGGATTGCTTGAGCCCAGGAGTTCAAGGCTTCAGTGAGCTAGGATCACGCCACTGCACTGCAGCCTGGTTGACAGAGAGAGACTCTCTCTCTCCAAAAAGCCAGTCTGAAAAGGCTTCTGTATGATTTCAACTATATGGCATTCTGGGACTATGGTGACATGGTTTGCCTGTGTCCCCACCCAAAATCTCATCTTGAATTTTAATCCTCATTATCCCCATGTGTCAAGGGAGAGACCAGTGGAGGTAATTGAATCATGGGGGTGGTTTCCCCCATGCAGTTCTCATGATAGTGAGTGAGCTCTCAGGAAATCTGTTGGTTTTATAAGTGTTTGGTAGTTCCTCCTGCGTTCACTCTCCTTCCTGCCACCTTGTGAGGAAGGTGCCTTGCTTCCCCTTCGCCGTCTTCCATTATTGTAAGTTTCCTGAGGCCTCCCTAGCCATGCTGAACTGTGAGTCAGTTAAACCTCTTTCCTTTATAAATTACCCAGTTTCGGGAAGTTTTTTATGGCAATGTGAGACTAACACATATGAACACAGTGAAAGGATCAGTGGTAGCCAGGGGTTGAGGGAGAAACAGGGAGGATGACTAGGTGGAGCACAAGATTTTTAGGGCAATGAAACTATTGTGTATGATACTATAATGGTGGACCCACGTCAGTACCTATATGTCAAAACCCACAGAATGCACAATTAAAAGAGCAACTACTTATGTAAACTATGGACTTTAGTGAATAATAATGTATCAATATTGGCTCATCAATTGTCACATATGTACCACAGTAAGGCAAGATACTAATAACGGGAGAAGGTGTGTGTGTGAGTGGGGGTGTGAAGGAATATACGGGAACGCTCTGCACTTTCTGCTCAATTTTTCTATAAGCCCAAAACTGCTCTAAAATATCAAGGCCGTTAAGTAATACAAAGGAAAAAGGACACAGGAACCAACCTGAAAAAATTTCTCAGTGGCCAGGGCTAGAATAATTTGAACAACAAAATAGATCATGATACTGCTGGATTATAATGCAAAGAATAAAATAAAGATCTGCAAAGTCATACTGGTACAAACAAATGATTGACTAAATAAATAAATGGAGGAGAGGGGAGACAAATCTTCATAGAGAATTTCAGATAGTAAATGTGGGATGTAATCATGTGAATAATATTCCAAATAAGAAGGATGGGGCAATAGAGCATCACCATTAGGAGACAAGCACTAATGACTGCAGGCAAGATCCACTGATGAAGTCCCCAAAGTTCTGCTCCAAAATACTTACTAATTTCTGTGGTGGTTTTAATCCATGTCCACAAATTCTTTGATACTCCTCCCTCAAGGAGGAGGAGATGAATTCCCCTCCTCTTGAGTAAGGACTGGATTAGTCACGCATTTCTAAGAAATAGAGTATGAAAGGAGAAAAGCAGTGACTTCACAGCAGACAAACCTGGTAGATGTCACCTTAACCAAGTGATCATGGTTAACATCACCTGTAATAAGTCATGTCCATACTATATAATATGCAATAGGCATTTTTACCTTCATGGTGTTCTTCCTCCAAATCTACCTCAGTGTAGTCACAGGAAAACATCATGCAAATGCAAATCGAGAGATCATCTACAAAACATCTGGCTAGGACTCTTCAAAAGTGTCGAGATCATGAAAGACAAGGAAAGACTGAGAAACTGGCAGGGATTGGAGACCAAGGAGACATTGGTTACTAAAGGATGAAATCCTGGGGCAGAAATAGGAGATGAGTGGAAAAACTGGTGAAAAAAGTCTATAATTTACTTAATAGCCTTATACCAATGTTAGTGTCTTAATTTGGACAAATAGGCAAGATGTTAGCATTAGGGAAGCTGAGTGAAGGGCATGTGGGGAGCACTTAGCAAATTTTCTGTATATTTAAAATTATTTCAGCTAGATGCAGTGCCTCATGCCTATAATTCCAGGACTTTGGGAGGGTGAGGCAGGTGGACTGCTTGAGGCCAGGAGTTCAAGACCAGCCTGTGCCACATGGCGAAACTCCATCTCTACAAAAAATATGAAAATTAGCCTGGCCTGGTGGTGCATGCCTGTAGTCCCATTTACTTGGGTGGCTGAGATGGGAGGATGGCTTGAGCCCAGGAGGTTGAGGCTGTAATGAACTGTGATTGAACCTCTCCAACCTGGATGACAGAGTGAGACCTTGCCTCAAAAAAAAAAATTTAAAAATAGAGCCAGGCATGGTGGCTCAATCCTAGCACTTTGGAAAACTGAGTGGGGAGGACTGCTTGAGGCCAGGAGTTCAAGATCAGCCTGGGCAACATAATGAGACCCCTGTCTTTACAAAACAATGAATAAATTAACCAGCCGTGGTGGTGCATGCCTGTAGTCCCAGCTACTTGGGAGGCTGAGGTGGGAGTATGATTTGAGTTCGGAAGGTACTCAAGTGACAGAGCAAGACCTGGTCTCAAAAATAAATAAAATAAAATAAAATTAAAATTAAAAATTAAATTTTTAAAATAAAAAGCTTAAAAAATAAATTAGTAAATTAAAATCAAAGAACTGCTTAATTTTAGATAAATCCTTTTTCACCTTAAGTGCTATGAGTTTTTACAAGGCTTTTTCAAGTTAAGAAACATAATTCTGTAAAATATTAATTATGAGATTATATTGTTATTATTTATTTTCATTTGATATTTTGAGACAGTTTTGCTCTGTCGCCCAGGCTGGAGTGCAGTGGCATGATCTTGGCTCTGCAACCTCCGCCTCCCAGGTCCAAGCAATTCTCCTGCCTCAGCCTTCCAAGTAGCTGGGACTATAGGTGCCTGCCACCATGCCCGGCTAGTCGTTTTGTGTTTTTAGTAGAGACAGGGTTTCACCATGTTGCCAGGCTGGCCTCGAACTCCTGAGCTCAGATGATCCACCAGCCTCCCAAAGTGCTGGGATTACAGGCATGAGCCTCCCTGCCCAGCCAATTATGTTATTTTTTAAATGACATTTTTCCAACTTTATCCCTTACTGGTTGACTGTTGCTGTGAAAAATGAGGAAATTAGCAGATTCACAGTTTCTCTCTGCTTCTCTCCTAGATCTCACAATTCTTGTTAGTCACTTAATGATATTATTGTTATTGTTTATGTTTATGTAACCTTTGCGCTGTGTCCTATATTCCAAATTCACAAAGATTTTTATTTCTATATTTAAATTGATTCAGAGGTTATCACCAATACATTTACCCTGGCTTCTCCATTCTCGGTTATTTATTTTAATAAATCCCTTTGTTGGCTACACTTCATTGCCTAATTGTTTGTTTCAAGAAGGACTAAGAGGCACTAATTCCCTATATTCTAGAACTCTTGAAAATGTCTGTCTGTGGCCTTTCAATTTGAAGGAACTTGTCTGGGTGTAAATTTCATGGGTCATACTTTCTATCCTTTGGGAGCTTGTAGACTCTGCCCCACAGACTCTGGCATGTTCCTAGAGAGAAGCCTGCAGCCAGCCTGATTTCCCCCACTCTCATGGCTTGAGATTTTTACCTGGACTCGCATATGATTCTTTAGCCTTGAATTTCAATACCTTCATTAGCATATAATGCTTGATGCTGATGGTCTTGAATCAATTTCTTACATCCACATTCAAATCTTTATTTTAGGAATGTTTTCCCTGTTACGTCAGAATATTTTTCATCGTTGTTCCATTTGTTCTCTTTCTCTTTTCAGGAACTGACTGTGCAAATGCAAATGTTGTCTGCCTCTGATCTGTCCTCCACGTGTCTTAGTCTTTCCTATAACTGTTATGGGCTGAGTTGGATCCTCTCAAAAAGCTGTTTGGTTTTTTTGTTGTTGTTGTTGTTTTTTGAGATGGAGTCTCGCTCTGTTGCTAGGCTGGAGTGCAGTGGCATAATCCCGGTTCAGAGCAATCTCCGCCTCCCGGGTTCAAGTGATTCTTCTGCCTCGCCCTCCTGAGTAGCTGAGATTACAGGTACACGCCACCACACTCGGCTAATTTTTGTATCTTTAGTAGAGACGGGGTTTCACCATGTTGGCCAGGATGGTCTCAATCTCTTGACCTTGTGATCCACCCGCCTTGGCCTCCCAAAGTGCTGGGATTACAGGTGTGAGCCACCACAACTGGCCTTGAAAAGCTATATTGAAGCCCTGATGCCCTGCCCCTAACAATGTGACTTTATTGGGAAATAGGGTCAATATAATTAATTCAGATGAGGTCATACTGGATTGGAGGGACCCTAAATCCAATATGACTGGTGTCCTTACATGAAGAGGAGGGAGACACAGACACACAGAGAGAACAATGCATGCAACATCAAAGGCAGAGATTAGGCTGTTGCAGCTAGAAGCCAAAACCACCAAGAGTTGCCAGCTACAACTAGAAGGTTAGGCTGGAGCTGTGGAGCAGCTTCTCCCACAGGGCCCCCAGAAGAAGTCAATGCTGCTACCACTAGGATTTTAGAATTCCAGCCTCCAGAACTGTGAGAGATTACATTTCTCTTATTTTAAGCCACCCAGTACTTGTGGTACTTGGCCACAGCAGCCCTAGAAAATTAGTAGAACTATTGGTATATGTTTTGTTTGTTTCTTTACATTCATGTGTTTCTCCCAGATGTTCACTACGTGGCCTTCTCCATTCTGTGTCGCTGTTTTTCCCATGTGTTGTTTTTCTTATTTTCATAATGACTTTTTTCTTCTTTTTTTAAAAAAATTTGAATAGTTTTGGGAGTACAGGTGTTTTCTGGTTACATGCATAGGTTCTTTAGTGGTGATTTCTGAGATTTTGGTGCACCTGTCACCTGAGCAGTGTACACTCTACCCAATATGTAGCCATTTACCCCTCACCCCCATACCACCCTTTGCCCCGGAGTCCACTATATCATTCTTTTTTTTTTTTTTTTTTTTTTTTGAGATGGAGTAGCCCAGGCTGGAGTGCAGTGGCATAATCTCGGCTCACTGCAACCTCTTCCTCCCAGGTTCAAGCGATTCTTCTGCCTCAACCTCCCAAGTAGCTGGGATTACAGGTGTGCACCACTATGCCCAGCTAATTTGTATTTTTAGTAGAGATGGGGTTTCACCATGTTGGCCAGGATGGTCTCGATCTCTTGACCTCACCATCCGTCCACCTAAGCCTCCCAAAGTGCTGGGATTACAGGCATGAGCCACCACACCCGGCCCCCATTATGTCATTCTTATGCCTTTGCATCTTCATAGCTTAGCTCCCACTTATAAGTGAGAACATACGGTATTTGGTTTTTCCATTCCTGAGTTACTTCACTTAGAATAATGGCCTCCAGCTGCATCCAAGTTGCTGCAAAAGACATCTCATCCTTTTTTATGGCTGAGTGGTATTCCATGGTGTATATATACCACATTTTCTTTATCCACGCATTGATTGAATATGGTTGGTTCCACATTTCGGAACATGGTTGATTGAATATGATTAGTTCCATATTTTGGCAGTTGTGAACTGTGCTGCTATACCCATATGCATGCAGGTGTCTTATTCATATAATAACTTCTTTTCCTTTTGGTAGATACCCAGCAATGGGATTTCTGGATGGAATGGTAGCTCTATTTTTAGTTCTCTAAGGTATCTCCACACTGTTTTTCATAGTGGTTGTACTAGTTTACATTCCCACTAGCAGAGTAAAAGTGTTCCCTTTTCACCACATCCACATCAACATCTATTATTTTTTGACTTTTTAATTACGGCCATTCTTGCAGGAGTACTGTGGTAGTTCATTGTGGTGTTCATTTGCATTTCCCTGATAATTAGTGATGTTGAGCATTTTTTTTTTTCATGTTTATTGGCTGTTTGTATCCATATGTCTTTTTTTTTCAATTGAGACAGAGTTTTGCTCTTGTCACCCAGGCTGGAGTGCAATGGTACAATTTTGGCTCACTACAACCTCCGCCTCCCAGGTTCAAGTGATTCTCCTGTCTCAGTCTCCTGGGTAACTGGGATTACAGGTGCCCACCACCATGCCCAGCTAATTTTTGTATTTTTACAAAAATTAAAAGAGGGTTTTGCCATATTGGCAAGGCTGATCTCAAACTCCTGACGTCAAGTAATCTGCCCACCTTGGCCTCCCAAATTGTTGGGATTACAGGCGTCAGCCACTGCACCCAGCCCATATGTCTTTTTAATTTCAAAATGTCTTTATTTGTTGCTTTCATTTCTTTCCTGAGAGCTGCTGTCTTTCTGTCTGTTGCCTCATAAGTGCTTTTTGGAAACCTTGACATCTTTTAGCTCATTAAGGAGGTCGGGTCACCTGCAATCTCTTTGAGTCCCTGGAGCACTGTGTGTCTGACTCTCCCTCTGTGGTTTTTGTTTGTTTAATAAGTCCTCTTCTGACATTAGTTCTTGTGGCCTTTGCTTATGTGCCTTACCTCTATTGCCTTTTTGTTTTCTTTAGTCCCATTGTGGTTCCTTTGTGATTATCATTCACCTTAGAACATGGCCAGTCATTTGTTGCAGGATGATATTGAAGAGAGAGGTATGCAATCCAGAAAGGGACTAGGGTTTGTTCCCCGCAGACACGCTCTTTCCAAATCCTTTATTGTTATTCCTTAGACACACATCACCTCCCACTTCAGCACTGAGCATTGCCAAGACTCAGCAAAGGCCTTCAAACATCCTCCTTCCTCTGCCTCGCCCAGCAGTCTCCTGGTGCTAGGAGGAGTTGGATGCCAGGCAGAAGACATGGCCGGTCAGCACGTCCCCTCTCGCCCCCCACTGTCCTGTGCTATTGAACTGGGTCTACAGAGGGATATGTCTCATGCCCCTGTGACCTGAGCTGCCCCCAGACCCCATCATCCACAGAGGAGGCCTCCCAGTGCTGCTGTCTGTAGGGAAACTCGCTTCTTCCTCATCTCTCTGTGCCCTCTTCATATTTTGTGGCATTTAGTAGCATGTATACTTTCTGGTTTAATAAAAAATGGGGCCTGTAATCCCAGCACTTTGGGAGGTGAAGGTGGGCAGATCACCTGAGATCAGGAGTTAGAGGCCAACCTGGTCAACATGGTGAAACCCCATCTCTACCAAAAATACAAAAATTAGCTGGGCATGATAGCAGGCACCTGTAGTCCCAGCTACTAGGGAGGCTGAGGCAGGAGAATCACTTGAACCCAGGAGATGGAGATTGCAGTGAGCCGAGATCGCACCACTGCACTCCAGCCTGGGTGACTTCGTCTCCAAAAAAAGAAAAAAAAAAAGAGGTCTTGCTCTATTTTTCCCCCCAAATTCGTTGTTGTTTTCAGTAGGATTTGGGTGCAAGGAGCAGAGTAAACAGGCCTTCAGTAAACAGGCCCAAATGCATTCCTAAGTTTCCTCTTTTCTTGCAGGCCACTCTTTCTTGGCATCCCTCGACCCACCCTCCTCTCTTCAGTCAATGAAATGCAGGCAGAGAGGACGTTCGTCCCTGAAGGCCACGCTAGTAAGGGGAAGAGTCAGGACACCACCCCGCCCTCCATAGGCACTCTGGCTCCCCAGCAAAAGGATGTGGGTTTTTCGGGTGTGGCTGAATTTCCACTGGGCATGGCCTGACCTGCAGCTCCTGAAAAGCAACTGTTCTGTCTTCCCAGCTTCTCCAAGTCGGAGTCCTAGAAATAATCACCATGCGCTCACCCAGCAGAGAAGGACTTGATCCAACACTCTTTTATCAGCCTCAGGGCCTGGGAGGGTTGCTCAGCATCCAAGAATCCTGGAGAGTGACTCGCCTGGAATATTACAGGGCTTGTGGTGAAAGGCAGAATATAAACCAGCCCCGAGGAAACTGCCTCCAGCCACACCCTGCCTGAGAAGCCTCAGGGATTCCTGGAGAGCCTGAGTGGTTTCACCCCACGGCCAAGGAATAGCTAACAGTGAGGGCTGGAGAGACCTCACAGCCTGGGACCTGCATTCAAGTGCCGACTCCACCCTCGATTGACCTGCGGGGCCCCTGGGGAAGCCACCACCCTCTCTTGCCTCTGGTCTCCATCTGCTCCATGGATGGGGTGGTCTGGAGGATCCCTGGTCCCTGCTGGTGCTGGTGCTCCAGGATTCTGGGACCCCTCCAAGCTCCCTCCCAGGGGCTTGCCCTGCTCTTCACTCCCCCTGTAATCCCACTTGGGTGGCTGGTTGAGGATCATTCCCTGAGACTTCTCCTGGATGTGTCTGAAAGGCCCCTCAGGACCTGCAGCTATGGCCAGCTGGGCAGCAATGTGGTGTCTGCTTCTGCAACCCTCAGGTCACCGTAATGACTCACTCTTCCTTGCCAGTGGAGGAGAACTTAGGGCTTCTCTTCCCCAAGGAGCAACTTCATGGTCAGTGAACTTCACAGTGAGCTTTAAGAAAGCCTCTCGGCCAAAGGCAGATTTATAGCCCTGCATTTGCTCCTTCAGCTATTCCACAGCCAATCTCTTCTTATTCCAGAGGCAGAACCTCAAGTTGGCCTAGGGACAGTCACTGGGAGGCTAAGTTATGAGACCTAGTTGAGATCTGGGCTATGGCAGAAGGCTGGGATAACAAGTAGACTTTGACTCTTGTCTCTAGGCATTAAGACCTTTGGTCTTCCTGTCAACCTCTTGCCTCCTTTCTTCTATCCTTACTTATGAAAGGAAAAGATGGACTCTTCATTCATCAATCCATCACTCACCCACCCACCTATCCATTATGTACCCATTCACCTACCCAACTATCTATCCATCATCCATCCATCCACCCATTCATCCATCATCTATCCATTTATCCATCCATCCATCCACCCATCCACCCATCCTTCCATCCTCCCGTTTATCCATTCTATCCATCCAGCCTCTATTCATCATCCATCCTTCTCCCTTTATCACCTATCCATATTTTCATCCTTTCACTCATTATCCATTCATCCATCATCTGTTCATTTAGCCATCCCTCCTTCACTCTGCACATCCCTTGTTCAAAAAGCCACAGGCTTAATAACAATAACAATTACACTACAAGCAGTAATAGCCACTATTTATGGAAAGCTTACTTTGCATCAGGCACTGTGCTAATTGCTTTTCTTGCATTATCTCACCTCATCTACCACTATCCAAAGGGTCCCATGTCACAGATGAGGAAACTGTGATCAATAATCACCTAAATACTCCTTTGGAGATACAAGTATGAAGAAGATAGTGTTTTTCTGACTTCCAGCACTCACCATGGAACGAAGAGGACAGACCCCTGAAAATACAGGGTATCCATGAAGTCCAGAAGTCTAGAAAGTCATAACAAATGTGTATATATGTATATATATATATATATATATATGTTACATATGAAAGATGTCTTTGGCAATATTCTGTATGTTTGCCTGTTTCCAGATTTTATGGACACCCTGTACAGTAGAAATACAAAGTGACAGATGCTCCAGCAGGACCAGATTAAAAGTCCTGTAGAAGCACTGCAAGAAGATAAGGCCACGGGGAGAGGAGAGGACGATGCTAGAGTAGCCAAGGAAGGCTTCACAGCAGAGGTCATATGTGAGCTGAGTGTGATTTTGCTAAGCAGAGAAGGGCTTTGCTGGTAGAAACCAGCAAGTACAAGGGCATGGAGGCATGAATTGAAGACCTGATCAGAGAAATGCAAATCACTTTTAGCGTTTGCAATAAAGGAGTCATGGGAGAACCTGGGCAAGATGAGACCTTCAAAAAAGGCCACCTTGAGCGCATGGGTGTCATTAGAATGGCATGGGTATCAGAAATAAATGCTCCAGTGCTACCCAGTTGACATGCTATATTTAGGTGGGGAAAAATAACAGATTACTAAATAGCCTAGTCACTACTATCCGATTTTGTGCTATAAAGTGCATACAGTCATCTTTCAGTATCCCTGCAGGATTAGTTCCAGGATCCCCTGTGGATACCAAAATCCACAGATACTCAAGTCCCTTTTATAAAATGGAGTTGTATTTGCATATAACTTATGTACATCCTCCCATATACTTCATATCATCTCTAGATTACTTATAATACTTAATACAATGTAAATGCTATATAAATAGTTGCTGTAGTATATTTTTTTAACTTGTATTATTTTTTATTGTTGCATTTTTTGGTTTTAGTTTTTTGAATATTTATGACCTTCAGTTGGTTGAATCTGCACACACAGAAACTGCAGATATGGAGGGCCAGTTGTATATGTTTGGAGAAAAAGGCTTGAAGGATATTCTAGGATGTCAGCAATGGAGATTTCTGGGTGGTGGGGTTTGGGATAATTTTTATTTTCTCCCCACACTTTCTTTATAACGAGCATGGTGGAAGGAAGCAGGGTTCAGGGCCTGGGAGGCGCGGCACCTGGGTTTGATGTCCTGTTGGCCATTGACTTGTAAGGAGGCCTTGGGCAAGTCCCTTCCCCTCTCTGGCTCTCAGCTTCCTTACCTGTAGGATGAGAACTGCCCAGTGCTCCCTGAAGGTCCCATCTGGCCCAGCTCCCCCAGGCTGGGGTTTCACAGACTGCAATCCAGAAACGTGTTCTTAGGGGACCCTTGCATTCTATGAAAATTGCCCAAAAAATGGCTGGGCACAGTGATTCATGCCTGTAATCCCAGCACTTTGGGAGGCCGAGGCAGGCAAATCACTTAAGGCCAGCAGTTCAAGACCAGCCTGACCAACATGGCGAAACCCCACCCCTACTAAACATACAAAAAAATTAGCCAGGCATAGTAATCACAGCTACTCGGGAGGCTGAGGCACAAGAATCACTTGAACCTGGGAGGCAGAGGTTGCAGTGAGCCAAGATTGTGCCACTGCACTCCAGCCTGGGCAACAGAACAAGACTCTGTCTCAACAAAAAAAAAAAGAAAGAAAGAAAATTGTCCAAAAAATATTTGTGTGCTTTCGTTTTCATAATGAAATCCAAGGAATGAGTTGTACCTATACATAATGTACTAAAAGTTGTGTCTGGGACATAGTGAAACCTCCATACATGTGAGTTATTTTTATTAAGAAAAATAAAAACCCATCTATCATTTATTCATCTCTGTTGCAGTGATAATTCACAACAGAAAGATATTTTCCTGGGATAAGATTCTAGTTCTTGGGCTATTCTTTCTTGAATTGGGACCTGTGGATCTCAGGGGCCCCCAAGACACGTTTTCTCCTGTAAAAGGGGCTTGCTACTCAGGTTGAATAAGAAACAAGTCTGGAGTCCCTGAAGAGCCAGGAGTGTGGGCTCTGATACCTCCCGTCCCTGCTTTCATGCCTTCCCTTCAGCCGGGTGACTTGCTTTTTCCTGAGGCCTTAGAAACACGTGTACCTTTCCCAGGAAAATGAGTCCCTGAGGAGGCCTCCCCGCCTGCAGGCTCACTCCAGCACCTGTATTCTGTAACACAGCCCTAATTGAAATCACATTAACATTATGATTCCATTACGGGGAACAAGAGGCTGGCTGCAGGAATGCGCCCCACGGGGCCTAATCAGCTGGACTGGATCATTTATAAAGGGCTGTGCATCTGCCTGGAGCTTCAGTGTTAAGTAAGGCAGACAGGGGCCTATTCATTATTAACAAGGCTTTATGCGTTTGGCCAGGCAGGAGTACAAAGCTGGCCACAAGGGGAGTCTGAGGGAGGAGAGTATTCAGGTGCTAACTGCAGGTGCCCCGTCTGCCGGTGCCCCGTCTGCCAGTTCCCCATCTGCCTTGTCCATCAGTGGAGTCCGAGATGGAGCTGCCTCTGCCCAGGTGGAGGCGACTTCCTATCCCTAAAGCCTTGACTGTGGCCACTCCTCATGCTGAAGGGGGAGGCTAAGTAACTTGCCTGAAGTTCCATAAGTAATACGTAGTAGAGTCATAATTTGAACCTAGATAAGCTAGGTTCGGAGCCCACATGCTTGGCCAACTTGCGGTCCACAGTCCACCCCTTGGCAGTTCACACCTCTCCTGAGATGTGCCCTGGTACCACTCAGTGCTCCCCAAACTCAAGCTCTTTGAGGTTGTGATGTAAAGGAAAGAGCACTGGAAATCAGGAAACGTGGCTGGAGAGCCAACTCCTCCATTCATTTATTTCATTCATTACTCTAAGTACCAGCACACTGCCAGGTACTGTGTTAGGTGCTGTTGCTGAAAAGGTGACTGAGACCCAGTCCTTGCTCTATAGGAGTTCAATAACCACTTGGTGACACCCTACACTGCAGGGACTGTGTCCCCCAAGCACTGGACATACGTGGTTGTGTCGGCGCCTTAACGATAATGAATGAACCCTTCATCATAATGCAGTGTGTGCGAACCATGAATACAAATTCATCAGCTGTACGTATTCTGTCATAAAATGTAATTCTAGATCATTAAATACTAATTTAATTACATATGATTGGAGGCAACAGCGTGTGTTGGTTAGGAGCACAGGCTCTGGGATCCGACAGCCTCAGTTCTAATCCTGGCCCAACTATAAGTTGGGCCGCCCCGATCATGTTACATCACCTCCTATGTTTACCCTTTCTGCCTTACTTTGTCCTGAATACAGGAGATAAGGTAGAAGGAGGTCATCAGGATGAGCAATATTGGTATCTTATAGAAAGAGGTTTGCAGAATTGGGGAAGAAAAGTATGGTGGCTGAGAGTGTGGGGTCCGGGGGTAGAAGGACCTGGTCTCTAGTCATAGCTCTATTCCCATGGCTGTGATCCTGAGCGAGTAACTATATGAGGACTCTTACCTTCCACACCTGCAAAATGGGGGCAATAGCAACATTTACCTTTCAAAGCTGTTATCAGGATTGAATGCAATGATGGCAGTAAAGCGCACAGCACACGGTCTGGAATGCAGTAAGGAGTACACACAAAAAAGAACCCCCAAACCAAACACCTAATAGCCTTCACCTAGCATTTTAGAAGAATCTTCACCACCCAAGGTGTGATGGGAGTATCCTTAAATTCCACCAGCTGTCGTCCATTTGAAACAGTGAGATGGGGTTGGTAAGACCCATTCTGTAGGATTGAAAGTTGATGATGGGCATGGATATGTTTGTAAACAGAAACACAATACACAAGTGTGCAACTCCCCTCATTGAGCGCTGATCCTACATCAGGCCAGGACTCAGATGAGATGGGTGGGGAATGAGACGGATGATCTCCGGACACCCAGGAGAGTCCACTTGGCTGGAAGAGGTATTGGGCAACTCAGACAACTCCACATGAACGGTATCAACTTGAAAATCAGGCCTTTGGAGGGGTGAGAGTGGGCACAAGGGTGGTGGCTGAGGTGCCAGCTCCCCTGCTGCTCCCTGCCCATGCTGTCTGGCATTGCTGGGGTGGTCTGTTCACTGGGTATGACAGAGCCTCTCTTGTGTCTTCTTCCCTCATTCAAGCAAGAAAGACAATTTGGTTTCCTTCCCTCCAAAGTGCTGGGGACCCTGAGTCTGTCCAAATAATAATTTTTTAAAACAATCAGCCTTTATTGTGAGCCAGACCCTAAGTCCTTTACATTGGACTTTAACAGCCGTGCTGGGAGAAATTCTGCAGATGAGGAAACTGAGGCTTAGAGAGGTGAAAGGACTCGCCCGGGTTTCCATAGCCAACAGGTGTAGCCTGTTTGATGCCAAGGCTCTAGTTCTATTCATGACGCCGAACTGACCAGCACCCCCTGCCTAGCCCAAGGTTGCATTTTGTGACCATAAGGGGTGTCTCCCCCACGTCGTTTCCTACTCCAGTAATGATAGATGAAGGACTCCTGGGATAGGTAGGAGTCCAACCTACAAGAACTCCCTCCCCGGCCCAGACTCCACCCTACAATAGTGACTTCGAGTTATTTGCTCTTTCATCCCAGTCTTCTTATGAAACAACAACAGCAACACCAGCAATAACAAGAACAGCTACCACTCTCTAGTGCCCACTGTAGGTTGGGCATCCTACGTGCACCATTTCTCCTGACCTTCGTGTTAACCGTGGGAGGTGGACATAGTTGGATGCACATATTTTTACCGAGGAGGAAACTACAGTTTAGAGAGGAAAAGCAGAACCAGGATTTGGTTTTCCCCAGAATTTCAGCTCAGTTTCTTTTAACATTGACTGAGCACTTCCTCTCTGTAGGAACTGTGTGTGCTAAGAATTGCATATCAAAATCCCAGGAAGAGAGGCACTATTGTTACCCCCATTTCACAGATGAGGCCACTGAGGTTCATAGAGATTTAAGTGACTTGCCCCCAAAACACATAACTTAAGTGGCAGAGCTGGGTCTTGAACACACCTTTCTGAGATCAGACCTGTGTTCTCCACCTTTCTGTCCACAAATGACAGTGACCTTTCTAATGCTGAGGCTGGGGAGAAGGGCATGCCTGGGGCCAGCGCAAAAGCAGCCCAGCAGGGAAGACAGAGGCAGAGCCTCCTTTCAAAGCAATCCAAAAAACCCAGTGGCCCCTCATTAAGAATCGAGCATGTGAGCCTGGCTGCCCAGGAGCTGAGCTGAGATCAGAGACCATTTCCAGCAAGCCTGGGTCTTTTAAGTTATTTATCTGTCTGCATTTTTCATCATTTGCCATTGCTTTGCAAGGGCTCTTCCTGAGAGTCCCTCTGGTGCCCACCTGGCAGGGTGGCTGGCTCTGGTCTCCCTCATTTCTGAGCACTTCCACGTTCCAGCAAGGCAGCCCGGCCCCAGTTGCTCACGCAGCATCTTCCAAACCTGGACTCTCCATCGCCAGGACTGTCAGGGCTGAGAGACATTTGTCCCTCTCTCTTTCTCACCAACATCTCCCCACAACATGAGGGCTGCCGAAGTTCTGGAGCAAGCGGATACCTTAGCACAAATACGACGCTCTCGCCCTCCTCTCTCTCACTATGCCCCAATCCATGCTCTGCCCCTCCCTGCCCCAGGAGGTTGACCTCTAAGGATTATACCCCCAGGCTCCCTTGCTCTCTTGACTGTGGTCAGGCTTAGGTGATGGGAGACACTGGCAGGAAACCAGAGGGTGGAAGGAGAGAGGGGTTGGGGTATTTCCACCAAGGTTTTGGCTGCATCTCTCTATAATGGCAGCTCTGGTGCGATGGCCTCTCTCCCACACTCCAGTCCTTGCCAGGTTCCCTAATGCTGTTCCCTCCCCCAGTGCCTTCAAGATCAGGGGTAGTAATGGCTTCCTGCTGTTGTTTGTTCCCGGGCCCCTCAGCATCCCATGCTAGTTCCCTTAATTCTGTCTATACCTCTGTTAAATCCTCCTCGAAATCCTAGCTGATGTGACTTCTGTTTCCTGTCAAGATCCTGACTAATCCACAGGAACTCCTGGCTCCATGAAGTGCAAACATGGGCAGGAATAAAAGCTCCCAGGTTGAGGCTGCCAGGGATACAGGAGAGACTCATGCTTATTTCTGTTTAGAGGACAAAAGTCACATTTCCTCCAGCACACATCTTAGGTAGGGTGTCCTCATTTCTCTCTACCTCTTGTTGAGGAATAAACAGAGATGCTCTGTTTTATCAATACTCTTTTGACAGATGCTTTGTTTAGAAAGGTTTGAGGCTGGATTTGAACTTCCTGGATGGAAAGGGCAAAGCCCCTTGGTAGGGGAGTGGGTTCAAAAGCCCACATAGCTTTCCACTCTCCCTAACCGGGGTATGACTTTAGGCAACTTCACCACAAACCTCACTGAGTACTTCAGTTGTCATGCTTTGTCTGTAAGGAATAGAAAGACCAATGAAAACAACTTGAATAATGAGAAACTTATTATCTTGCCTAAAGAGATACCCAGAATGAGTGGTTCTAGAGTTGGCAAATCCAGGAGCTCAATGGATGTAAAACTCTCAGTTGGCTTCTCAACTAGCCTCTTGGCTTTTCCCTCATGGTCACAAGCTGGCTGCCACAGCTCCAGCCATCACATCAAGATCTAAAGCAGAAAGGCAAGAATCCCTGATTAGACACCGACCCAGTTGCTACAACAAGACCTAAAACAGCAGTGGATTAAGCAAGATAGAAATGTATTTTCCTGGTCTTTTACAGTCCCAGGCTAGTTCAGGGTTAACATGGCAGCCCAGTGGTATTGAGGACTAGATTTCTATATCTTGTTGCCCATATTGCAAAGTTGGAGGTGGCTCGTCATGTAAGTACAGTCATGTGTTGCATAGCGATGGGAACATGTTCTAAGAAATATGTCATTAGATGATTTTATTGCTGTCCAAACATCAGAGAGTGCACTTACACAAACCTAGATGGTACAACCTGCTACGCACCTAGGCTAGACGGTATAGCCTATTGCACCTAGGCTATAAACCTGCACAGCATGTCCCTGTTCTGCATACTGTAGGCAATTGTAACACAGTATTTGTGTATCCAAACATATCTAGACATAGAAAAGGTATAGTAAAAATACAGTACTGTAATTTCACAGGACCATTGTCTTCCATGAGGTCTGTCATTGATCGAAACATCTTTTTGTGGCACATGACTATATTCATCAGGGAGGAGGAGGAAAAGGAGGGGAGAACATGCCCCTCCTTTTGTGGGTGCACATGGTAGTTGCACACATGACTTCTACTCATATTGTTGGTTAGAACATGGCTGCATGGCCACATCTAGCTACAAGGGAAGCTAGAAAATGCAGGTTTTGGCTGGGCAGCCACATGCCCATCTAAAAACTATTCCTAAGGCCAGGCGCCATGGCTCACACCTATATTCTCAGCACTTTGGGAGCCCAAGCTGGGTAGATCACCTGAGGTCAGGAGTTTAAGACCAGCCTGGCCAACAGGGTGAAACCCCATCTCTACACATAATACAAAAATGAGCCAGGCATGGTACTGCGTGCCTATAATCCCAGCTGCTTGGGAGGCTGAGGCAGGAGAATTGCTGGAACCTGGGAGGCGGAGGTTGCAGTGAGCAAATATTGTGCCACTCTACTCCAGCCTGGGTGACAGAGTGAGACTCTGTCTTAAAAAAATAATACTAATTAAATAAAAGCTGGTTATACAGGGCAAAAAAGGGGAAAACAGATGCCTGGGGACAAAGAGCCATCTCTTCATAGGCCCTATCTAATGTCCCCTTTGAATAACAAGGAAAACCTTCCCAGGCACCCTCCACTACCTCCCCACCACCAGGCTCCCTCGTACATCTCATTGGCTAAGTAAGGTTCATGCCGCGCCAGTTCCCAACCTGTAAGGAAACCCGGCTGGCTGAGACGCAGGTTCTGCCATGAAGAACAGAAGGGCAAGAATGGCCGCCGAGTGGTCAGCTAAAATTGTACTGAGTGACACAGCTACAACCTGGGAAGCAGCTTGGTTCTTCTATTCCTACACCCCACCCCCTCCTTTTCTTTGGTGGCAAGCAACAGAAATTGGATTTGCTTAGCTAGGCCAGCATAAGAAAGGAGCGAACAGCTGGTGAGAAGGATGCTGCTGGATTTCAGGGACCAGAAGCGGGACATCACATGACTCAGGAGTCTCTGCTCTCGCTGTGGGCTGTCTTCATACCCTCTCCTTACAGACTGAGTCCTCCACAGGTGGGGGACATGGCCAGTGAGCCCCCCAGAGCCCCGTCTAGCAGCCCCATCACTAGGTGGGGAGACTCCTCCATTCCAGTCAACCTGTAGAATTCTGATAGGACCAGTAAACTGTGATCTAGGGCGTGGGATCATAAGAAAGCAGGACAACCCCTCCTTAAAAGCATGAGATCAACTTGGGAGAAGGTAGGAGCCCAGAAAAACTGGTCCGGCTGGAGCCTAGGCAGATGAAATAATAGGCGAGCATTTCCATTCTTTACTAAGACTGGAAAGTGAGGGTGGTGAGGTAGCTTTCGGGGGTGAGGGTGGTGAGGTAGGGATGACAAGACCCTAGGAAGCAGGGGGAACTGCCCCTAATTAAACTTCACATGGTGCATTGTTCTGATGTGTTTTCTGATTCTGGTACAAGTATGCTTAAGATTGGTGTGCACTGGTTTTCAAACTGTGCTCCAAGGAACCCCTGGAGGCTGGAAATGTGGAGGTGGCCCCCCTGTAGTCAGTGGCAGCATGATTTTTGCCTGTTTTATTGACACTTTAGTTTCTGCTTCTATAAAATAGCAATAATCGTGGTAGCTATTCATAAGATCATTTGTAGTCATAAATTAGATTACCCATGAAAAGGGCCTGACACACAGTACATGCTCAAACATTGCTGGCTAGGGTTATTATTCATTACTTTGTATAAGAAATTATTTGAGGCTGGGCACGGTGGCTCATGCCTATAATCCCAGCACTTTGGGAGGCCAAGGCGGGTGGATCACCTGAGGTCAGGAGTTCGACCAGCCTGGCCAACATGGTGAAAACCTGTCTCTACTAAAAATACAAAAAAAATTAGCCAGTTGTGGTGGTGCATGCCTGTAATCCCAGCTCTTCGGGAGGCTGAGGCACGAGAATTGCTTGAACCTGGGAGGCAGAGGTTGTAGTAAGCCAAGATCGCACCACTGTACTTCAGCCCAGGCGACAGAGCAAGACTCTGCCTCAAAAACAAAAAACAAACAAAAAGAAATTATTTGAAACAAGCATTCTG
Source organism: Theropithecus gelada (assembly GCF_003255815.1). Classification (NCBI taxonomy): domain Eukaryota; kingdom Metazoa; phylum Chordata; class Mammalia; order Primates; family Cercopithecidae; genus Theropithecus; species Theropithecus gelada. The sequence goes on along the minus strand of NC_037682.1, from coordinate 20,925,324 downwards.
TGGGTTAAAGCAGTTTGAACTGACTGGCCAATCCAAACAGAGGATCTAGGAATCTGGAGACCCAGTACCACTCGGCAACTACAGGATGGACCTTGGGCGAGTCCTGGGCTCCTCCTGCAGACAGGACCCGCCCACCCCAGTGCTCTTATGTCACCTGAAAAATAGGCCCCTCCCACCCCCAGCCCTGAAGACAGCCCCATGTCAGAGCACGTGGCTGGGCAGGATTTCAACCTGACCCTTGAGTTGGGTGCCCTTCTGCAATGCAGGCCCCGCCTACCTTTCTGGTCTCAGTCTCCTCTTTGTTCAGGTGCGGGTCAGACAGCACCCCATCTCTCCATCGGTGTGGTTGTGACTGTGGATATGGGTGACTCTGTCAGGATTCTGCCCCTGCTGTGCCTGTTTGCCAGGGAACAGGACTGTCGCTGTGGTGAGGTGACCAGCTGGGAGTCATGGGTGATGGCAACGCAGGGCTGGTGGGGTGGGAATGGTGAAGCAGGAGCCTCGGGAAGATGAGCTGGATAGCTCTTGCCTGGCCCCAGGGAGAGGCTTGGGGCGGGGGGTGTCCATCTGCCATCTGCCCCCACCTGGCCTTGCCCCAGGGGCTGACAGATCCCCCACTGACTGACTGGGCCCTGAGAGGCCGTCCTGCCACGTCCTTAGACAAGGCCTTTGACCTCCCACTCTGTACAGGCAGCCAAAAGGGGCACAGGGAGGGTGGGGAGGTGACGGTCCTCCACCTCCACCAGCCCTGGGGCAGCCTCTTGTCCACCCCTTCTGAGACGTCATGGAGGGCCCCACCTTCCATTATTCATGAGCTGCGGCCTTAGAAGCCCGACACTGTAGACTGGGTGCTTTCCACCTCTCTCTGACTAGTCCTTCTGACAGCCTGGTGCAAGAGTTCTCAAACATGCCTGATCACTAGGATCAACTGGGGCACTTGTCAAAAATATGGCTTCCAGACCAGGCGCGATGGCTCGCATCTGTAATCCCAGGACTTTGGAGGCCGAAGCGGGTGGGTCAGTTGAGGCCAGGAGTTCGAGACCAGCCTGGCCAACATGGTGAAACCTCATCTCTACTAAAAATACAAAAATTAGCCAGGCATGGTGGCGCATGCCTGTAATCCCAGCTACTTGGGTGGCTGAGGCAGGAGAATCGCTCGAACCCAGAAGGTAGAGGTTGCAGTGAGCTGATATTGCGCTACTGCACTCCAGTCTGGGGGACAAAGTGAGACTCTGTCAAAAAACAACAACAACAACAACAACAACAAAATGGCTTCCAGAGTTTCATTCCCCTTGCATCCTAATTCAGTGGATCAAGGTGGGGCCCAGGAACCTGCATTTTACCAGCACCTCAAATGATCTGATGAACATTGAAGTTGGAGAGTTTTGTAGCCATTGAGATTAAAGGGGTGGGCTATGGATCCTTTTGACCTGGGTTAGATGCTGTGTGACATTGGGCCAATACTTACCCTCTCTGATTATGTCTGAGACAAAATGGGGACAACATAATCACTACCTCAGAGAGACCTTGTGAAGCCTGAGACCAGGCAGGCAGGGACAGCCCTTACAACTGTGCCTGATAAGGATCAGCAGATGGCAGTGACCACTGGTCTTTGTATGATTATTAATGTCATAGCTAACCCTGCCTGCACAAGGACACTGCGTGGCTTAAGTGAAGAAGGCAGGACTCACAGGGCATATGTTCCAGCATCTAGTCCCACATTTTATCCGCTCCCAGGGCCCCAGGATGAGAGCCTAGCCCTGTCCACCCTGAGGGCCTGTTAATGTCATTAGCTCTGCCGGCCGCAATCCCCTCCCGCCACACTCAACACCTCCCTCCCCAGAGCCCCATCACGCCGCCTGTCTGCTTCTCCCATCAGGGCTGTCCCACGTGCTGCCCTCTTTGGGGTGGGGGTAGTCAATCCCACTTCAGGTGATGAGTGGGGAGCTGCAGCAGGCCCTGGGCTGGGGGCTAGGGAAGAGGCCCCGAGTTAGGAGCTGGGGAGGGCAGGGAGTGCATGGAGGGTAGGGACTCTGCCCGGATGCCCATGTTCACAGTCTGCCCTTGATGCTGAGCCAGCGCTAAGTCTCAAGCTCTCACCTGGACTGAGCAGACATTGGGATGGGGTTGCCTGAGTGGAGACCGAGGTCGGGGGATATAAAAGAGTTAAAATCTTGTTCCCTGCAACCTACCAGCCTCCTCCCCTGCTTCCCCCAGCCTGAGGCTGTGAGGTTCCAAGATGCAGAAACCAGGTGTCTCCACCAGCTCCACAGTATGTACTGGGCCTGCAAAAGAAGTCACCTCACTGTCCTCCAACCTGAGAGAGCTTCCACAGGGGGTAAAAGGCTGAGAGGCGGGCAGATCTGAGTTCAAGTCCTGGCCCTGCTGCAGCACGTTCTGCCGCACTGGACCTTGACTTCCTTGTCTATAAATTGGGCGTCACAAAGGGGCCCACAGGACTCTTGTGAGGATGTGTGATGATGCTGATGGTGCACACGGTGTGTGCTTCATTCACGTGGGGCTGCCTTTCCATACCTGCACCACACAAACCACGTTAATGGAAAAGGAAACCGAATCACCATCCCCCACTAGCTGGGCTTCTCTGCAAATTAACTGTCCTCGTTCTCTCTGACCCCTCAGTCCTTGTCCCCGCTGGGATATAATGCTTACAGGGTTGCAACTCGACCTAGGGCCAGGGCTGCTATCTAGATGTGTTTCCTACTTACCCTCATATCACAACGTTTTCTCTGCATTGCAGGATTCATTCATTGTTTTTGATTCAGTACGAACCTACTGAGTGTCCCAATGCACGAGGCCCTAGGTTACCCTCTTGAACATCCACTCACAGCTTTTCTTTTCCAAGAGCTCCAACAAGTTCCAGAGGTGTTTTTTGTTTGTTTTCTCCCCCTTTGTCTCTGTGTTGGACCTTGGGTCACAGAATTCTAGTAATCATGATCCCTCATTCATGCCATCCTCTTGCCATAGGTTCATAAACGGTTCTCCTTTGTTTATTTATATAAATAAACACCCAAGACTTGGTCATCCAACACAAGAAGCAGAATATTAACCAGCACTTGCATCCGTCTGTGGGCTTCTTCCCTGTCTGACCATCAGCCTCCCCTACCCAAGGAAGCCACTATCCTGAAGCCTTCTGTAGGTCACATGATCATCCCTAAACCAATCACTGTGGCCTGGGGGACAGAACAGGCTGATTGGCCAGGTCTGGATCACGTGACCATACTTGGCGTCCCGACCTGGGGTAGAATTAGCCCCATGCAATGCACGTGGGTGGAGGGGAGAGAGGGATGGGTGGTTTCCCAAAGCATCCTGAAGGGCCAGGGAAAACAAGAGCCATCAACCACACTTAGACCCAGGCTCAGTGTCACTTGAACCAAGTCTTCCCGCGGCACCACAGGGCTCAGGCCTGCCCTGCTGACCCCCAAGGCCTGGACCTGAAGCTCCTGGAAGAACAAGAGTTGGTGAGAAAGGACATTTTCACTTCCTCCCACGGTCTCGAACCACAGCCTGGAATCTCCAGCCCTGCCTCAGCTGAGGGAGTGGGGAAAGGAGGCTGTCTCTGGGGGACTCTGGAGGGCGGGGCAGCAGGCTGGGGTGGACAGGGTCCTGGGCTGCTGTTTGACTCCTCTCTTCCTCTTCCTTATTATCATGTCCTCAGGGTGTTACCCAGGTCATCTCCTTTAGTCTTCCCATGATTTTACGCAGAGGGTCGTTATTATCCCCCTCTCACAGCTGAGGCTTCCGAGGCTGGCTGGTGAGAGACAGGCACATGTTTACCCAGCAAAGCGGGGTCAAGCAGAGCCGCAGAGTCCTAGAGCCAGGTGGCCCTGTGGGATTGGCTTCACCCTTATGCTGGGGAACCCAGAGCCCAGACAGGTTAGAGTCCCTGTCCCAGGGCCTTCAGTGAGTGATGGCTCTTAGCCCGACTCCTAATTCACGGCCTGCTCCATGAAGCCAGATGAAGCCAGGTGTGAGACTCGGCTTCTCCTCTTCTAATTTCTTTTGAGACGGAGTCTCGCTCTGTCACCCAGGCTGGAATGCAGTGGCCGGATCTCAGCTCACTGCAAGCTCCGCCTCCCGGGTTCACGCCATTCTCCTGCCTCGGCCTCCTGAGTAGCTGGGACTACAGGCGCCCGCCACCTTGCCTGGCTAGATTTTTGTATTTTTTAGTAGAGACGGGGTTTCACCATGTTAGCCAGGATGGTCTCGATCTCCTGACCTCGTGATCCGCCTGTCTCGGCCTCCCAAAGTGCTGGGATTACAGGCGTGAGCCACCGCGCCGGGCCCTCTTCTGATTTCTTAAAGTCTGTGTCCCTCCGTGACCTTGTCCGCAAATGGGGATGGCAACAGGCCCCACGTGGGAGCTTACTGTGAGGTTAATCACGCTCTCACCTGCAAGGTGCTGAGCATAGTGGCTGGCACATGGCGAAGCCTCATGCGTGAGGGCTCTTTTCAAGACCATCATTTAGCCCCATGTTTCTCCACCTACAACAAGGGAAGAAGAGAGGCTCAAGTCATCTAAGGGGTGTGGCCATGCTTCCAAAAAATGTAATATTGAAATAGTCCCATAGAGGAAGTCCAATGTGGTAGTTAAGAACACAGACCCTGGGACCAGCCGAGGTTCCAGTCTCCACTCTGCCATCTATTAGCTGAGCCTTCTTGAACAAATTCCTTAACTTTTCCATGTCTCAGTTTCCTCATCTACATAATGGGTTAATAGCAGTTGCTATCTCCTGGAGTTGTTGTGAGGATTAAACAAGTTAGCCTGTATGTGAAGTGCTCTGAACAACACCAGGATATGGCTAAGGACTTCGTAAGTATTCACTGTTACTAAAAAATGCTGGTTATTAGCTGTCACTTTGAACAATCAATCATAGTTACAGAAATAAAATAGAATGTAAATGCTGTTAATCTTCCCAATATGAAATAAAATCACATAGTCAACAAATATTCGGGACTGATTGTTTATTTCCTCACCTTTTATGGAGAGTCACTAGTAGATACTGCCTACAGTGGATAAATGAAGAAACAGAAATGCATTGTTTAAATTGATTGATTGATTGATTTTGAAACAGGATCTCTCTCTGTCACCTAGGCTGGAGTGTAGTGGCATGATCATAGCTCACTGCAGCCTCAACATCCTGGGCTCAAGCAATCCTCTCATCTCAGCCTCTCGAGTAGCTGGGACTGCAGGCGAGTGCTACCACACCTGGATAATTTTTGTATTTTTTTTTAGAGACAAGGTCTTGTTATGTTGCCCAGGATGGTCTCAAACTCCTGGGCTCATGCAATCCTCCTGCCTCGGCCTCCCAAAATGTTGGGACTACAGGCGTGAGCCACCAAGCTCAGCCAGAAATGTATTTTCTACGATTTAGTTTGAAAACAAACAAACAAACAAACAAAACAAGCTGGGCACAGTGGTGCGTGCCTGAGGTCCCAGCTACTTGGGAGGCTGAGGTGAGAGGACTGCTTGAGCCCAGAAATTGAAGTCCAGCCTGGAAAACATGGCAAGACCCTGTCTCTTAAAAATTTTTTTTAAAAAATAAATAACGAAAAACAAACTTGGAGTGTTTAGGAGAACAGAGAAACTTACTTTTTATTATTTTCTTAACCATATGCATAGGTTCGTTCCATGAGAAAAGTTTTAAAACAATTGAAAACAAATAAATGACGGCAAGTCATTTATAAATCAGAAACAGTTCAAAGAAAGCACTTGCTCTCTATGTTAGTAAGAAACAGGAGATGGAACCGAGAAGTCCACACGCCTACCCTGATTAGAGTTCTTTGGGCAACAAGCATGTATTACTTATAACAATAAAATATGTAAATGAAATAAACTTGAAGCAAATGTGATTATTTGGAATCCCAGAAGGAAGGAATATGACACCTAGAATCACACTGTCCCTTCCCCTCACTCCTGACCAGGCCTGGGTGGGAATTCTACTCCTATTATCAGATGTTGCAGAAATCCCAGAAGCTGCCTGGATCTAACCCTGGCTGGGCCTCCATATCCAGGTGGGCCTCCAAGGCAGGGCTGAAGCTGCCCTGAGCAGCTTCCCGACCCAGCAAGAAGCCAACTGGCTGCTGGAGCCAAGGAAGCCTTGTGCTTAGCTCGCTCCGTAAAAGGTTCCAGAACTGGGAGCAGATAGTTCCAGGCAGTCCCAAGCATTAGCTCACCTGTGAGTGGTAATATAAGGGGCATTAGAGAGCTTCCTTCAACAATCTGTATCCATTCATTCACTCACCCATCAAATGTGTGTTAAGTCCTTAGCAATAGTGTCCAAATTCTCACCACTTCATAAAAACTCTGCAACCCTGCTTCCAGATCCCCACATGCCTGACACCTTCTTTTTATGTGAATGGAGCATAACATTCCCATTAATATTCTGAAATAAACCCCATGGATGTTGTAACTTACCTACGTGCACGATTTTTTAAAAATAACCATATATAATGTCCTATCTGTAACATAAACAGGAAATATAAAGAATGTCCCGTAAAATAAAATCCGCACTTAAATAAGCGCTCAGGCCCAGCTTCCCTGGAAGACATAGGAAGCAGTCAGGGGCTTGCAGCCTATGCGGGACCACCGTGAAGGGGACAGCTACAGATGTACAGGAATGCGGGGCACTGAGCCGAGACTCCAACGTTCTAATCATGTCACTGTCAGATGCGCGTTTCCAAAATTGTGAACCGTTCTTGGCATGTTCTGAATAAAACTAAATATAGAGTTCTCTTGTTTTTGTCTTTAGTTGCATCCTTGAAAATTCAGTATATATTTGAAGTGTGGAAAAATGCTTTATATTTACATGTAAAGCAGAGCTAAAGTCTAGACTCACATAATGATAAACATATTTTCTTCCCTACATGAATGTCCAGCAGGACACGTGAAAGTCACGTGACTTGTGAGGAGATTTCCTCACTGGGCAGCACCATCCCACTTTTTTTTTTAGACAGAGTCTCACTCTGCTGCTCAGGCTGGAGGGCAGTGGCGTGATCTCAGCTCACTGCAACCTCCGCCTCCTGGGTTCAAGCAATTCTCTGCCTCCTGAGTAGCTGGGACTACAGGTGCGTGCCAACATGCCAGGCTAATTTTTGTGTTTTTAGTAGAGACGGGGGTTTCGCCATGTTGGCCAGGCTGGTCTCAAACTCCTGACCTCAGGTGATCCACCCACCTCGGCCTCCCGAAGACCATCCCTCTCTTAACTCATCATCTGCCTTCCCAGACCCACCACCTGCTCAGTTCAGTGGTGCTCCCTACCCGACCTTATCTTTGTGACAATCGAAAATGCCCCCAATCCATTTCCAAATCATCCCTGGGGGCAGTGCCATCCAACTGAATGTGTTGTTTAATCATCTCAACAATCTGATATAAGAGGTACTAAAATTATCCCTTTTTACAGATGAGGTGAAATGGCTGAGCCAGGACCCTCACCGGAAGTTGTCTTAAGTCCACGCAGTCTGCTATACTTCCTTCTCCTGTGTCCACTGGACCTGCAGTGGCACTGGGGACCCAAATATGAGAAAGGCATCCCAACTGGAGGTTGCCAATGCATAAACGCCCTGTCTATACAGCATGGTGCAGATTCAGACAGAGGAACATATGGAGTGCCGGGACATGCAGCAGAGGAATGAGCAGACAGCAAGAGTGCCACAGCTAAGCCTGGCGTGGAGGTGGTGGAGAAGCGAGGGAATGGCATTGCAGGCAGGGGAACTGTATGAGCAAGGGCATGGAGGCCAGGGCAGCATGAAAAGTTCAGGGTCTATGAGAGGGAGGGGGTGGTGGCAGGGACATGGGTCTGGACAAAGCAGGCTGTGATGTGATTGTGAAGCCCGAGAGGCATGGTGAAGCAGTGTGATCGGGCTGGGCAGGCAATGGGGAGCCATGGGAGGTTTTTGAGCAGAGTAGCTCCGTGAAGGTGTTGGTTTTAGAATGATCCCTGGGAGCAGGGTGGAGAGTGAACTGGGAGGGTGAGGCGAGGGTGTGCCTCCAGTGAGCGTGTGTCTCCACAATCCAGACCAGGGATGTGGGTGGGAGCAAGACAGCAGAGCCCTTTCGGAGGCAGAATTAGCAGCTTCGCAACAAACAGGCTGTGGGTCCAGGGTGTGGAGGAGCCTCGAATGACCTTGGAAAACAGGTAACGGCTGGAGGAGAAGCAAATTCAAGCAGATATGGGATCTGGGTGAGGACATTTTGAATCTGAACTCTTTCCTCAACACTGCCTCTCCACTGCTGCTTCATCTGCCCAGAACAGTCACCCTCAGCTTTCAGTATGGCTGGGGCTCCTGCTAAATGTCCCCTCTTGAAAGAGCCTGCCTGACCTCCCTGTCTACAGTAGCTGTTACCTCCTTATTTCCTGTCCAGGCTCTCTACTTATTCCTGTTGCAACAGCCATCATCATTGGTAACTTGACCTGCTAGTTTTATGTTTCCTAAAATAGAGCCAGGATCCGTCCTGCTTTCAGTCTCTTCTGTAGCCACACTGTGTGTGGCACATAGTACCTTCTTGAAAACATTTGCTGAGTGAATAATTTGAGAGAGAAGGGTATCAAGGGAGAAATGCTCAGTGAGCACTTACAGATGCCCCTGCTGCCTGAAAGCCCCTATTTGATTCTCTCTCATTTGACACCAGTCCTACAGGTCTTCTATAAAGTCATTGAGAAGGACATCAGTCCTCTCTGAGCCACCTAGCTAGGAAGGGGTATGTCAGGCTCCTAGTGGAAGCCTGGTGTCGATATTGGGGGTCTCTGTGGACCTCTCCCCCACTCTCTGTAAGACGATGGTTAGAGGGAGGTCCTTGCATCTCTGCTGTGTGTGTGTGTGTGTGTGTGTGTGTGTGTGCAGGGGGTGTTAGGGGTGGGAGTGGAGGAAGGAGGAGGCAGCCCGGAGCCGGGTCCTTCCTGGAAGCCAGAGGCAGGATGCCAGAGGCACTCGTTCCCCAGCAATCCCCAGGCCCAGGGGAGGGAGCGCCAGACCTGAGCTCAGCAGGTTGGAGATGCACCCTCCAGCCCACCCCCACCCTGCCCTGTGAGAGGTCCTGCAGGCCTGGCCAACACCCTCTTTCTCTCCCTACAGCACTCCTCAAGGAACTGTCTGGCTTTAATAAAAGAAGTGAAACCTCTTCAGTCATGTGATTTCCAGCGTCTCCCTTAATTCCCACACTAGCCTGGGGGAGATGTGCATTGCCACCGGCCCTATTTCACAGATGGGCAAACCGAGACTGAGGGAGACTGTGGCTCACCCAGGGACGCAGAGCCAGGCAGAGACAAATCTCATGCTCTTAGCCATGCCAAACACCGTCATCTCTATCCCGGCCCCATACCTGGAACTTCTACACCTGGATACCCCACATGTAGATGCCCCATGCCTGGATACGCCACCCCTGGGCATCCCAGACCTGGGTGCCCCATAACTGGGCATCTCACAGTGGCAATGGGAACAGGCTGAATGGGGGCCCCTGCCCTGGAGGCCCTGAGAGCCCTGCTGGCAGAATCACTAACACTCACAGGAGGGCCTGCCTCTTTATTTCTGTCTCCTTGGGCAGGAAACACGGCCAGGAGAGAGATAAGGAGGAAAGAAAGGAGGGGCAGGCTTCTCTGGAGCCAGGGCTGCTGCCTCCCCCTCCACACACAGGGCAGAAGAATAGAAGGAAGTGGCCAGAGAGAGGCAAGTGTCTGAGTCTGGGGGTAGGGAACGTGGGGCAGGGAGGTTATCGTCTACAAATAACCCGATCTCCAGGACCCCCAGGAGAGGGTCGGAAGGGGCTGAGGCCAGAGGGTCTGGGCTGTGTGGCTGAGGGGGTGGACAGGGGTCATCAGTGTCTGCCTGGGATCCAGATCAAAGGGCCACACAGAGGACAAGGACATGACCTAGGACCCTCCCCTCTGCCTGCTGCTCTGACCCTGCAGTTGGCCAAACAGGTTGTGCAAAGCTCCATCCACCACACATCCTGGACCCACCTGCCCATTGGCTCAGTCCTCCCCCTGTCCATCCAAGCCTGCGCTCCCCTACCCACTCATCCATCCATCTACTCCTCCTGCCTCCCTGCCTCTGAGCCTTCCATTCTCTGTTCCTTCTGTCCACCGCATCTACCTTTCCTCTTCACCTTCCTGACTCATCCTTCAGGTCCCAGCTTGGAAACAACATTCTCCGGGAAGCCTTCTCAAACCCCCCAAATCCAGCATAAGGAACACAGCCCATGGCCTCCCACAACCCTGGTCTTCTCTCTCTATGATACTTGTGACAACGACTATTTCATACTCACATCCATTTCCCCTACTACCCAAGGTAGGTGATAATTCTTCAGCACCCAGAACAGTGCCTGGCATGCACTAGGTGCTCAATAAGTTCATCTGGCATCTTTACTTTCTTATCTGTCTCTCCTCTCTCTTCCCTGTCTCTCTTTCCCTTTTTGAGGCTTTCTGGACACCTACCTGAGCCAGGTTGGTGTTTGCCACTGCCCTTGAGGCTGGTAGAGCTAGCATGGGAGTAGGTAAGGCAAAGGAGTGGATGGATATCCCATCCACAAATCATATGACCAAAGGTAGAGAGAGACAGAGACTGCATTCTTTTTGGGGTAAAGGAGGAGGAAGAAATGAGAGTGGGCTTCTCGGGGGAGGTAGCACTTGGGCAGTGGAGATGGTAGTGGGCTGAGGGGTAGGCTCAGGAGTCACACAGGGAAGCACAGGCAGCTTTAGGGAGAGGCAGGTGTAAGGAGGAAGTCTCCCTGAAGACGGGGGGGGGGGGGGGGGGGGGGGGAGGGGGATGCAGCAGTAGGGGTATCAAAGTAGGGGGAGGGAAAGAGAGATGTGGGGGTGAGGCAGAGAGGGAGGGAGAGAAAGAAACAGAAATAGAAACAGCAGAGAAATGAGGGAGAGAGAGACTACAAGACAATGTGACAAAAGAGAGAGCAGGACATCCAGAGACCCCATCGCACACCCGGGGTGTGTGTTGGTGGAGGCCAGAGGACAGTCCAGGTGCCTGGCTGTGGTGTGTCCTGCCTTTGAGAGAGTGGCAGGCCTCAGGTGGGGGTTGGGAGGGCCTGGCTGCTAATCTCCAAGAGAAATGGTCATGGCCATGGGTCTTAATGGAGTCAATGACTCACAGCTGGATGCTGCTCTGTGTGTGTGGCGGGGGTAGGGGGGTGGGGAAGTGGGGGGGTGGGGGGGTGGGGGGTTGGGAGGAATGGGTCCCATGCCAAGAGCTATGCAGGAGACAGCTCTGGCTTTGAGGATGAAATGCAGTAGCCAGGGCCAGCGCCTGGGGTCTGCTTACTGCCTGGATGCCTCCAACATGGAGAAGCTGCCCTCGAAGGAGAGGCCTGGCTGAGCCCAACTCCGAGCCTCTGGCTGGGCTATGTCTTCCTCCCATCCTTCAACCCTTTCCTCTCCTGGACTGGGAGGGGTAATCTGGGGCCTTCTGGAGGTGGCCAGGAAATGGGAAGGAGGGTGCAGCACCAGTTTTGGGGCCCTTCTGAGGGTGAAACTGGGGTGTAAAACTTAGGATCTGCCATGACATGGACATCCGGATGACTAAGAGGCCCTGCAATGCAGGGAGCAAAGCCAAAGGCCCAGGGATGTTCCTGTCCTCTGAGCAAACTGTTTGAGCCTGGCCTTTCTGGGCCTAGATCTTAGCAAACCCCAGGCATTGTTCAGGCTCAGAGTCCAGGTAGAGCAAACTTGTCATCTGCCCTCTGGGAGGGCTTAGTTATTAAAATGAAAACAGCTACCATTTATTCAGAACTCACTTGGAGCCAGGCATGGAGCTACATACTTTATACAAAACACTGTATTTGTCCCCAGTGACTGTCAGTTGCAGGCACAATTATCACCCCTGTATTTAATCTGTTGCTGTGTAACAAATCACCCCAAAGCTTAGTGGCTTAAGACAGCGCTCCACTCATTGATTGTCTCACAACTTCTGTGGGTGAGAAACCCAGGCATGACTTAGCAGGGTCCTTTACTTCAGTGTCTCTCACAAGGCTGCAATCAAGCCATCTGCAAGGGCTGTGGTCTCATCTGAAGGCTTAAATGGGAAAGGATCTCTTTCTCAGCTTAGTCAGTGGTTGTTGGCAGAATTCAGTTATCTCTGGGCTGTGGCCAGAGCTGCAGTTAACTTTTCATCACATGGGCCTCTCTCACACACACACTTGCTTTTTTAAAGTCCACAAGTAGAAGGTGGTAGAGTCTGCTAGCAAGGTGGAACTCACAATCTTTTGTAACATAAGCAGATACAAAGTAACATCCTCAATATTGCTGTATTCTGTTGATTAGAAGTAAGTTAGTGACTCAGTGGAGAGGAATACAAAAGGCTATGAACACCAGGAGGCAGGGTCACTGGGGCCATCTTAGAGGTTGTCAGCCATGCCTCCATTTGATAGATGCAGAAAGAGAACCATGAGAAGTTAATCATTTGAGGTCACAGCTCATGAGTGGCAGGGCCAAGATTTGGACATGGGTCTGTGGGACTTCCAATCTGTAGCAATGTGGAGCCCAGGCTCTGGTAACAGACTGGCTCCACCCCTTACCAGTGGTTGATCTTGGGCTAGTTACCACTTGAAGCCTCAGTTTCTTCTTCCATACAATGAGGATCACAATCATAATAATGATAGAAAATCTCACGTAGCACTTACTTTGTACTGGGTACTCTTCATGTAAGTCTTTTTATGAATGAGCTCACTTGATTCTTACAGGTACCTATAAGTATGAGCTCTCCCATTCTGCCCACACTAAATCATACCATGAAATTTCCGGGTTTTTTTTTTTTTTTTGGACCAAGTTTTGCTCTTGTTGTCCAGGTTGGAGTGCAATGGCATGTTCTCAGCTCACCACAACCTCTGCCTCCTGGGTTCAAGCAATTCTCCCGCCTCGGTGTCCCGAGTAGCTAGGATTACAGGTATGCGCCACCATGCCCGGCTAATTTTTGTATTTTTAGTAGAGGAGGGGTTTCTCCATGTTGGTCAGGCTGGTCTCGAACCCCTGATCTCAGGTGATCCACCTGCCTCAGCCTCCCAAAGTGCTGGGATAATAGGCGTGAGCCACCACACCCGGCCTCTTTTTTTTTTTTTTTTTTTTAAGATGGAGTTTCACTCTTTCACCCAGACTAGAGTGAAGTGGTATGATCTCAGCTCACTGCAACCTCTGCCTCCCAGGTTCAAGCGATTCTCCTTTCTCAGCCTCCCAAGTAGCTGGGATTATAGGTGCCCACCACCACACCCAGCCAATTTTTGTATTTTTAGTAGAGACAGGGTTGCTCCATGTTGGCCAGGTTGGTCTCGAACTCCTGACCTCAGGTGACCCACCTGCTTTGGCCTCCCAAAGTGCTGAGATTACAGGCGTGAGCCACTGCGCCTGGCCTGATATTTCCTTTTGAAAACTGTCCAGTGGTTTCCCTTCCCACTAGAAGTAAAAGCCAAAGTCTTCTGCTCCTTGCTCACTCCTTTCCAGCCACTCTGGCTTCTGGCTGTGAATTGTCCTCCTGGGGCTCTTGTGTGTGTAGTTCCCACAGCCTGGAGCCCAGTCCTGCAGCTGGGGCTCCCTCCTTACTTCCTGCGGCCTCTGCTCAAGTGTTTTCCCTTAGAGGGCCCTGGGTCCCTCCGTTTAAATACCACTCCACTCCCATTTTCTTTATTTTCCCCCTTTGTTTTTTCTTCCTCCTGTTTTCTTTTTCTTTTTTTCTTTTCTTCTTCTTTTTTTTTTTTTTGAGACAGTGTCTCACTCTGTCACCCAGGCTGGGGTACAGTGGCACAATCACAGCTCACTGCAGCCTCGACCTCCTGGGCTCAGGTCCTCCCACCTCAGCCTCCTGGGTAGCTGGGACTACAGGCGTGCATGCATCACCATGCCTGGCTAATTTTTTTAAAAAATATATATTTTTTTGTAGAGACGAAGTCTCGCTATGTTGCCCAGGCTGGTCTGGAACTCCTGGGCTCAAGTGATCCCCTCACCTTGGCCTCCCAAAGTTCCGGGATTACAGGCATGAGTCACTGCACCTGGCCCCCGCTCCCGTTTTCTATCCCCTTAACCCGCTTCTCTTTTCATCGCAGTGCTGACTTTATATGGTATTAGTTTTGGTTTCTTCATTGTCTGTCTCCCTCAGTAGATTACGAACACAAGGACAGAGGCATTGTTTGTTCCACCAAATCACTAGTACCCAGAAGAGTGCTGGCCTACCCCAAGGCACTCAATAAACATTTGCTGAATGAATGACTGGATGAATGCTAGCTTTTGGTCATTGAGGGTAAGACCATGAAAGGCACCCCTGACCCTTCAGTCCAGCCTGGCTGCACCTCTTTCTCCACTCCTTGCCTTCTCCCTCTAAGAAAGTGAGGTGAGGAGGAATTCTGGGTTCTTGGGAATCACTGAAAAGAAGCTACCCCACTGTCACTCAGAGCAAAGATATAGCCTGGCCCTGAAGGGAGGGAACTGCTCTGGTACCTTCCACCCATCAGTCCTGGCTGCCATTTGCTGAATTTAAACAATTTGATTAGATAGAGCAGTTACGTTAATTTCCAGCTGGTCGTGGTGGCTCACGCCTGTAATCCTAGCACTTTGGGAGGCTGAGGCAGGCAGATCACCTGAGGTTAGGGGTTTAAGACCAGCCTGGCTAACATGGTGAAAACCCATCTCTACTTAAAATACAAAAATTAGCCGGCCACAGTAGCGCGAGCCTGTAATCCCAGCTACTTGGGAAGCTTAGGCAGGAGAATCTCTTGAACCTGGGAGATGCAGATTGCAGTGAGCCAAGGTCATGCCACTGCACTCCAACCTGGGTGACAGAGTGAGACTGCATCTCAAAAATAAATAAATAAATAAATAAATCCATTTCCATTGTAGTGGGAGAATGCAACAGTTAAAACACATAAATGTGAATTCAAATGCCAATACAAATACTAATAGCTCATATTTATTGAGCTGTTACTAGGTGTGAGGGGCTGAATTCTCTCCTCCCCAAATTCATGCTGAAGTCTTAACCTCCAGTACCTCTGAATTTGACTGTATTTGGAGTTAAGGTCTTTAAAGAGATAATACATTAAAATGAGGCCAGTAGGATGGGTCCTAATCCAATATGACTTATGTTCTTAGAAGAAGAGACTGGGACTTGGACCTCACAGAGGGAAGACTGTGTGAAAGCATGGCGAGGAGACAACTGTCTACAAGCCAAGGAGAGAGGCTGCAGAAGAAACAAACCCTGCTCACACCTTGATCTCAGACTTCTGGCCTCCAGATCTGTGAGGATTGAAGTGTCTGTTGTTTAAGCCAGCCAGGCTGTGGGACTTGGTCAGAGCAGCTCTAGCAAACTCAGTCACCAGGCATGATGCTAGGCTGTGTGTGCAAATCTGGCCCATGAACTACAAAGGCAGTACTAATGAGGTTTTCCTCTCTCTTGTAAAGAAGCAGGTCGGGTACGGTGGCTCATGCCTGTAATCCCAGTGCTTTGGGAGGCTGAGGCAGGAGGACTGCTTGAACTCAGGAGTTTTAGGCCAGCCTTAATAACATAGGAAGACCCCGTTTCTACTAAAAATTAAAAAAAAAATCAGTCCAACATGGTGGTGCATACCTGTAGTCCCAGCTACTTGGGAGGCTAGCAAGTGGGAGAATCATTTGAGCCTGGGAGATTGAGGCTTCAGTGAGCTATGATGGCACTGTTGCACCCCAGCCTGAGTGACAAAGTGAGATCTGGTCTCAAAGAAAAAAAACAAAAAGAAGAATCCCACTCTTTGAAGGCCTATGAACATTGTTGTTTGAATATGCTCTGCCTGGAGCAGCTGCAGCCATTTTGCCACCACAAGGCAAGCAAACATGGATACACAGAAAGATGAAGGGTACCTGGGTCCTTGATGCCCCTGCTGAACTGTGAATTACCCACCCTAGTTCTGGACTTTTATTTATATGACAAAATGAAAATTCATTGCTTTTTAGGCCACTTTGAGTTGGGCTTTTTGTTATCTGCCTCTACACCAGTGTGGCACCCCAGTGACAAAGGTAGTCCCTAGTCACACCCCGAGACCCTGAGAAGTGGAGTGACCTGTCTCACATTATACAGCATGTGAATGAGGTTCTGGGACTCAGGCCTCATCTTTCTACTCCAAAGTTCAAGTTCTCTGGGCTGTTTCAAGCTGCCTTGGCCCTGACATTTTCGATGGGACGAGATCCCTGGAATCTGAAACCACTTGGCCTCCCACGTTGCCATGGGAAGCAAGGAGGACTCCAAGGATGGAACCAAGGCCAAGGAGTGGACATGTAATGGAAGCAATCGTGGACTCAGGGAGAGGCAGGGCTTGGTCAGAGTCAGGGCAGCAGACCACAGATGAGGCCACCCGGGGAGGCTGTGAGCCTCAACTTCCTTCCCTACACATTGGAGATGATAATAGCACCTCCCTCTTTGGTTTGCTATGAGGGTTAAATGAGAAAATGCAAAATGCTTAGAACAGTATCTGGCCCATAGTGAGTAGTCATAGGTCTTAGTCTGTACTGTTACTATTGTGACATCAGCCTGTTTCCGTTTTGTCCTCCAGTCCCCAGCTGGTGCCCGGCCTCCTTCCACCTGAAGCAGCAGCACGAGTGGAAAATTGGCTTTGGGAATATCTGAGTCCTTCCATTATAGGAATTTGTCCGGGTAGCAGAGCAGCTCTGTGATGTTGTGTATTGAAACCCAAGAGCCCCGCCGGCACGACTGGAATTCAGGAGAAGGGTCCCTCGGGATTCCCTGCACAGCCTGTCAGGTCCCCCCACGCTCTCCTCACTGTGTCAGCCTGGCTGAACTGGGAGGGCTGGACTGTGGTTAGAGGAGTTGTGGGTCCAGACGATGGTCACCCTCCTAGCTACTGTGTATCCAGCACCTCTATGTACCTCATTTCATTCACCAACCCAGTCCTCCTGAGTGGTAGGTATCCTGTCCCTGAAGAAGAAACTGAGGTTCAGAGTGGCGAGGTCAGTTTTCCACAGTAAGTGGCGGAACTGTGATCTGCACTCGGACCTCTCTAGAACGAGTGTGCTTGTGCTTTGTCCACTCTCACGCGTACAGAAAAGTGCTCACTTCATCCTGCCCAAGCTAAACCCAATTAAGAATCCAAGTCACCAATTGGTCACCAAAGACTGTGGTTAATTTAGAGACCACTCTGTGTGAAGTGCTGTGCCAGGCACTGTGCTCTGATATCCCTCTTGGGGTTTCACAATTTATCTTACCACAGTACAGGCTCTGAGAAGTCCTGCTCTAAAGAAGCCCCTTTCACGTTGTGTCACTAGCAGCTTCCCGCTTGGTAGAGCTCTGTTTTCTAAGAATCCCATTCACACCCCTTGCACAGAACATGCTTTTGAAAAAGTCAGTCTAGAGAATGGGAATGCTGGGGAGAATCCTTCCAGGACCTTCAGAACAAACCCATGCAGACGTGCAACTTCCTTCCCAGAGAGGCACAGAGATAGCTGAGAATAGAAAGGGAGGGACTCCAGATTTGGAGTTTCGAAAGGGCCAGGAAGTACTCAGGTGCCTGGATGATAGATCTGGAGATTGCGTGTGGTTAGATGGATAAAGAATGATCTCCACCCACACCTCCAGCCAGAAGGAATTACTCAGACTGTGGAGGGGGAGACAGGAGAGGATGTGGCCAGGGAGAGGGGTCAGGGAGCCCAGAGGATGCAGCAGGACTGGCTGTAAGGATTCAATGTGGGAAATGGAAAGCACCCTATGAATTTTAAGCAGCAAATGAATTAAAACTGAAAAGTAGATGGTTGCAAAACTGTGGGAGGGCTGGAGAAGGGCAGTCAGGGGCAGCCCCTGGACTTTGGTTTGGAAGGTCATGCCCATTGCTATGACTCAGATGTGTGGACGCTGCCACCACCACTGGAATTGCCACATACCTGCAAAGCTGGTAGCAGATGCTAGGGACGCTCTAGCTGCAGCTCAGTGACTACACCTCTCTTCCTCCTTCCCCACCTCATGGGGGCATGTTTACCTATAGAACCTCATTCATAGCCCAGATCCTAGCTGCAAGGGAGTCTGGGAAAGACGACTGCTTAGCTTTCCAACATCCCCCTGACAGAATAAGATTCTCAATCTGGGAGTGAGTGTCCCAGAGGCCAGGAGAGCACTCAGCGCTCCTCCAAGAACCGGCCTCAACATCCAACAGTAGGCCAAACCGTAGGGGCTTGTGTTAGTCTGTTTTCATGCTGCTGATAACTTATTTATTTATCTAAAGTCATTTAGATAACTTATTTAGTTATCCAGCTGATAACTGGATAATTTATTTAAAAACAAAAAGAAGAAGTTTAAGGGACTCACTGTTCCATGTACCTGGGGACCCCGTGTAGTAGGAGAGAAAATCAGATAGGAGATGGGGGCGGCTAGCAGGTGGATCATGCAGGGCCCTTGCACCTTGCATAGACTTTGATTTTGACTCAGCATGAGATACAGCCATTGCAGAGTTTCAAGCTGAAGAATGAAGTGATGTGACCAACATTTTAACAGGCTCACTCTGAGTAGTGTATAAGAAGAGATACACCTGCAGCGGGGGAGGCAGGAGGAGGCAGGGACAGCATGAGAGCTGAAAGCGAGGGGCCATTGCAATAGCCCAGGGGAGAGATGAGGGTGTTTTGGAGGAGGATGGTGGCAGAGGAGGTGGCGAGAAATGGCTGGATTCCAGGCGCATTTTGCAAGTGCAGCTAACAGGATTTCCTGACAGATCAAATGTAGGGGGTGAGAGAAAGAGATGAGTCAGGGATGACGCCAGGGCTTTTGGCCGGAGCGCTGGAAGGATGGAGTTGCAATCAACCGGAAAGATGAGGCCATGGTTCTTCCTGCTTCTTGCGGGTTCTGCGGGGAGGTGGGGAAGATGAAGAGTTTAGTCCTGAACTTGTAAAATTTACAAGTTCAAACTTATGTTCATCTTCAAAACAGCTGCCAGAGTGTTATTTCTCTGAAAGAAAAACAAAGGAAGGAACAAACAAATCTCTAGTTGGCTAAGTCATGAAGTTCTAACTCTTCGGCTTGGGTGGATGAGTCTTTAATGAAACCTGCCCAGACGCATCTTCCCAGCTCTTTGCTCTCTGCCCATCCGTGTCCCCTTGTGTTCCCAGCCTCCTCGTAGACCATTCATCCATTCATTCCCTCCCTCCCTCAGCATTTGTTTAGCGTCTACTCTGCCAGACACGGAATTAGGCATCAGGGCTACAACCCTCTTGGAGCTCACATTTCCCATCATCCTGTCCCAAACCCTAGTGCCTTCATACTAATTGTGCCATTTGCTTCAAATACCAGCCAGCTCCTCCTCTCCCTATTTACCCTCTAAGGCCCAACTGTTACCCTGTCCTCTGCGGGACATTTTTGATGCCCCAGACACAGGAAGGTCAATATTTCCAGCACCCTCTGCTCCTATCATCTGGGGGGCTTCTCGAAGGCAGGGACTTGTCCTTATTCAGCCCTCTATCCCCCAGTGTTTTCTTGATTGCTTGAAGGATTCAGCAGCTTGGATCTTGGTCTGAGCCACACTTGGCTAATGATGTCCTTTTGGTCATGGCCTCAGCTGGGATGAGCTGGCCACGATTCTAACCTTTCTAGAAAACAAATACTGGCAATATCCTTTTGAGAACCAGGTGGACCCTTAGAGCCTTATGGTGGGTTCTCCAGGGTAGAGAGGAGGAGGGAGGCTCCTGATCCCAGTTAGTCTAAGCCACCAGCACCAGACATCCACTATGGCCTCTGAGAGCCAGGGTAACCATGGAAACCAGGCATTGAGGGTGGGAGGAGCAACAAGTGGAATGAAGCCAGGCCCACAGAGAGGCCAGCAGGCCAGGCTGGGCTTTGGGGCCACTCCATGTGTCTGTGTATCGGGTGGGGGATGGGAGAGGTGGGGAGTGAGTGTCCCAGAGGCCAGGAGAGCACCAGCTGCAGGAAAGGGTATCTGTAAGGCACAGACTCAGAGCTCAGAGCTCACGAAGTGTCCTTGTGTTTCCCACAGCACAGGGGCCCTGGGCTCCAGCCCCCTTCTCTGAGAATCAGGAAAGAAAAACAAATGAGAGGTATAGAGAAAGGGGCTGATAGTGATAAAAGACAGCAGAGGCCCAGGAGCTGAGCAGGGAGGGCAGGGGAGGGAGAGGGAGAAAGAAAGAGAAAGAGAGAGAGAGAGAGGCTGTTTGATGGAGAAATCACAGAGATGAGGAGGGAGAGAGAGAGCCCGATACCTACATAGAGAAAGAGAACTGGCAGAAGACAGAAAGAAAACCAGCAACGCAGAGACTGAGAGACACACAAGGATGAGCGGAGAGACAGAGGGAAAAGGAAGAGCTCACGGGGGAGGATGAAGAAGAAATAGGGCAGATGAAGAAGAAATAGGAAGGAGAAACAGCAACAAAGAACAAGAGGAGGTCAGAGAAAAACGGGGCAAAGAAACAGAATCAACAAGTGGGGACACAAAAAGGGCGTCAGCCAGAGAGAGGCCAGAGTGAGTGTGAGCAAATGCGAGAGGAAGAAAACAAGCCAGAAACAGACAATCAGGAGAAGAAGAGGGAGGAGATTGAGACTGAAAGATGATCAGATTGGCAGAGGGCACGGGCTGAGCTGCAGAGGCCGGCTTCTAGCCCTACTCCAGGCAAGCCTTGAGCCCTCTGCCATGCAAAAGACCCAGAGAAAATCCCAGTCTGCCCTAGAAAGTCACCAGAGCTCGGCCCCTTGTCTCCCCAGGAGAGTAGCCAGGTGGGGTGACCTGTCCCAAGCTGAGGCTCAGATGCGGTGGCCCTGGCTATTCGGCGGGGACCCTGAGGAGTAGTGGCTGCAGCAGCAGTGTCAGGCTGGCTGCTGGAAGTGTTTGTCAGTGGTGGCTGCCCTCCCAGGGCCCTCCATATGCTCTTGCATATGCTTAGCAACTCGCCTCTGAACTATGAGCTGTATTTACACCCGGGCAGGTGATGACCTATTGTTGGGAAAGGGAGCTGGCAATGTTTTCCATCCCAAGTGGTGTTGCCATCTAGGCAGGCTGGGATTCCCAGGCAACCTGCAGTTCCTGCTTAGTGAAAAAATAAGAGCTACTGCTTTGCCGCCAAGAGATAAATTCCTCCCAAAAGGTAATGCCAGGAAGTAGAATTTCTCTCTCAAATAACTTAATATGCGTTTTTTGTTGTTTGTTTGTTTGTTTGTTTGTTTGTTTGTTTTTCCTGAAGACAAATGAGAACTATAGACTCCATTATCTCCTTGTTTGCCTTGGCTGCCAGGAAGCTCAGATAAAAATGCAGTGGGGGTCTGTAGAGGAATGGGGGTCAGAGCTTCCATTCAGTGTTTCAAAGTTTCCTGTCTAGATTGCTGGGTAAACCAATAAGAACCATTTTAAAAAATGTATTCATTCATTCATTTCATTGACAGACAACCACAGAAAGTCTGCTGGGAGTCAGGATTTAACCCAGGCACCTTTCTTATCTGCTAGGAGTCATCTTCAAACACAGGTCCCAGAACACAGGACTCTGCCTAGCCCATAGTAAACATTTTTTATATGTTTATTCTTTGAATGAACAAATGAATTCACGACCCTGCTTGAAACCCCACTCTCCAGAACTCCTCATAAAAGCCAAATTCTTCAGCTTGGCATTTCGTAAGCTTCCCTATCTACTTCTCTGGCTTTGTCGCTTACCCCTCCCTCATGTGCATTCCATGATTTAATCACACGGACACTTCATAATTCCCAGAAACCCTCATACTGCTTCATACCCTCCCCATTTCTTCAGCTGGTGAACTCCTATACATCCTTCAAGACCCCAGTGAAACATCACTGCTCATGACAAGCCTTTCTCAGCCTCCCTAGTTGTATTTAATATTAATGTCTCCGCTTTGCTTCCACAGCATGCTTGGGCCTTGCCTTTTTTATTGTCCCCAAGTCATGTGGCACAGCGTGGCTTCTTACATGTCCGTTTCCTGTACAAGTCTGTGAGCTCCCTGAGGGCAGTATGGACTCTGGAGCTCGACCACCTGAATTTAAGTCCCAGTTCTGTCACTTACCAACACAGACTTTGAGAAAGTTATTTAACTGCTCTCTGCCTCAGTTTTTTCATCTGCAAGTAGGGCTGATAATAATGTCTACAATTTAGGGTAGTTGCAGAGATTGAATGAGTCAATACTTACGAGGCACCTAGAACAGTGCCTGGCAGTTTAGAGTGCTGAATAAATGTGAACTCTTGTGTTAATAGCTGTGCTACTGACTGATCTGATGGGTCCCCAGTGCCTAGCACGATGCCTGGAACATGGAAGATCCCAGTCACGGCCTGTTGCATAGAAACAAAAACTATTAAAGCATGACCTCTGCTCTCAAAGAGTCCCAGCCCAAGAGATTCATTCCCTGTCTATTCGGTGTCCACCATACCAGACTTCATTCTAGGTGCAGCTGTAAACAAAACAATAAATAAGTATATACTACAGAATCTTAGAAGATCCTAAGTGCTATGAAAAATAGGACCGAATAAGTGGTATTAGGATTGCAATTTTAAATGGGGCGGCCAGGGTAATCCTGGCTGCAAAGGTGACATTTATGGGAAGGCCTGAGAGAAGTAGGCTATGAGTCATGTACCTATCTGGGGGAAGAACATTCCAGGCAGAGGGAACAGCAGGTGCAAAGGCCCTGGGGTAGGAACGTGTCTGGCATGTTGGTGTTAGAGGAATGGCCAGGGGCTCATCTGGCTGGAGCAGAATAAGCAGATGGAAAAAGGAAAGGAGGGGACCCGAGGCAGCGGGTTGGGGAGGTAGGGGAAGACAGATTACATTGAGCCTTGTAGGTCATTGTCAGGACTTCAGCTTTTATTCTGAGAAGCAACAGGGACAAATGCAAGCCTGTCCTCTTGATCAATATTTCACTCTGCTTCTCAGAGGTATGTGTGGGGTGGAGGTGCTCTGTGTGGAATGCCCAGTAGAAGTGAACTCCCCTGTGGATGACACAGAAAAAAGGCCTGGATGGAGGTCTCCGGCAAGCCACAGGATGGCAGGTGTGGTGAGGCAGGGGTCTGCCCGAGCTGTGTCTTCTTTAGCCATCCAAACCTAAACCCAGGTGCTCCCTGAGCCCTTGGCCCACCAGCACTGGCTTATTTGTCCTTTGACTTCTGAGTCCAAAGTGAAAGCAGCTGAGGTTCCTTCCCAGACTTTGGGGTGGCTGAGTGTTCTGTGGTTCCCTGGAAAACTGGCTTTTTCCCTACCTTGGAGGGAGGTGCTTTAGGTCCTTGTTTCTTAGGCGTGTGGTAGGGTGAGCTGCTTAAGAACAAGGAGAAAGTGGAAGCTCCACAGAGGAGACACAGCATAGGATAAGTGGTCTTGGATCTCTGCGTCCTAGAAGACCACTACTGGGCTGGTCAGGTCTCCAGGAACCCCCAAGAAAACAGAGAAAAAGAGCGAGAGAAAGAAAGGAAGATGGGTGGGAGATAGGTAGGGCGGCTATATAATTTGTCATCCAAACCAAGACGCTTTGAGAATGAGGAGACACTGCTACTAATTACAACAACATAATCCAGGCATAAGCAGGAGGCTATGAAGGGGTGGGGAGATAGGCAGAGGGTCAAAGACAGGGACAAGAGAAATATTGAAATAGACATGGAAGGCGTATTAGTCCATTCTCACACTGCTAATAAAGACATACCCGGGACTGGGTAATTTATAAAGAAAAGAGGTTTAACTGACTCGCAGTTCAGCATGGCTGAGGAAGCCTCAGGAAACTTACAATTGTGACAGAAGGGGAAGCAAACACATCCTTCTTCACAGGGCAGCAGGAGAGAGAAGTACATAGCGAAGGGGAGAAAAGTGCCGTATAAAACCATCAGATCTCATGAGAACCCACTCACTATCATGAGAACAGCATGGGAGAACCACCCCCGTGATCTAATCACCTCCCATGAGGTCCTGCCCCCAATACGTGGGGATTACAATTTGGATTATAATTCAAGATGAGATTTTGGGTGGGAACACAGCCAAACCATATCAGAGGTTTGGCACTAGAAGGAACTCACAGGTCATCTCACCTAACCTGGACAACTCAGAAAGGGCAGAGACTTGTCCAGGCCACCAGCACATTGCCAGCAAAGCTGGCACTGGATACTTGATCACTGACGTCCAGTGTGGTGGTCCCTCCTGCCTCCTGGTCTTGGGTGTACTCAAGGCCCTCTTCGAGCTCAACTGTTCCCTTGAGTTGTTATTAGTTTGTTTTAGGCACGGGAGGAGCGGGGGTCAGTGGTTGCAGCCTATAAAAATGGGGTATGAATTGTTCAATGGGCTTTTATCTCTAATAAAGTGCTGTTTGTCTCCTTGGCGTGGCCTCTTAGGAAGGATGAGAAGCCACCCACTATTCCCACAGGCCATCCTCAGGGGTCTTTACCTCCTTGCAACGTAAGGAATGGCTGGTGCCACCTCTGTGACCCAAACCTAAGCCCAGGTGCTCTGGAATCCTGGATAACAAGCACTGGCTTCCTTGCCCTTTGGCTTCTGAGTCCAAGAGTGAAAGCTGAGATTCCTCTGGGAATTACTGGCCTCCTTCTAGTAAATCCCAAAGCAGAGAGTCTTCTCCATGATCTGTGAGCTCTGCAAACCAGGGGCCACATCTGTGGTATTCACCATGATATGCCCAGTGTTTACCTAGGATAGTTGTAGCACATGAAGAGTACTCTGAAATATTGAATGTCTAAATGAAACCTCAGATTTGAGGGCTCATGCCCCAGAATGTGGCCTGGTGTGGTGCTCAGTGGCACAGATAAAACATAAGATTTTTTTTTTTTTTTTTTTTGCTGGAGAGGATATGCTACTTGATTTTTTTCCCTTTAGGGGATTTAACCTCCTAATTCTGTTTTGCTAAAGCTAATATTTATTGATTATTTGATTCAGTCTTTAATTCACCAGCTGTTCATTGAACCCCTACCAGGTGCCAAGTACTGTGAATTAAACTCTGGATAAGGCCTCTCCAAGGTGGCTGGTTCACCACACTCAGAAGTGAGCGGCTGCGATCTGCTATGTTGCAATTGTCTGAATAGACCCAAGGTCTTGCGGCAAAGGTCAGTCTCTTAAAAATTAGAGCCACTAAGCAAACATTCTCGGGGCGCTTTATGGAGTTAAGCTGTTTATGCTGGGGAAGCATTTCTAAAAACTGCACCTGGGGACTTTTATCCACTTTATAATTGTCCCTGGCTCCTCTGTAACTGGGGATAGATCAGGCATAAGCCTGTCTCTAGGTTTATTAAAGATTTGCATATTTGGAATAAAAAGCAAATAATCAGGCAGACGGTAGCAGAGACAGAGAAAAAGCTGGGAAGAAGAAAAATTGGAAGGAGAGAAGTGGATATCTGGATAAATGGGGCTCAGCCCTGGCTCTGCAATAAATTCCTGGACGAACTTGGCCAAGCCATTTGCCCACTCTGATGTGCTAGCTTCCTCATCTGCAAAGTTGGTTGGGTAAAATCACTTTGAGAAACGGTAAAGTGTTCTATTCCTCTTTTCTGGGAGTCCTCATTCCCCGTCTTCCTGCAGAGGCTCTCGCCCATTCCCTTGTCAGAATGCTAGACAGAGGTCAGCAGGCAACACTGAAAAACAGAGAAAGTCAAAGAAAAGCTGGTTGTTGGCCAATGCTCGTTAACTCAAGAACAAGAGACTCCCCACATTTTTTTCGTGAAAGGTTTTCAGGGTCAGTTCACATATTGGCACATGAACTAGCTGTTCCCATTAAATGAGTCAGGCAAGATGTGAACATTAATTTGAGTAAGTGAATCAGCCTCACTCTGAAAAAGAAAAAAATCAGAATGGATGCATGCATATATAACATGTATATATAACATGTATATATAACATATACGGCTGGGCACAGTGGCTCATGCCTATAATCTCAGCACTTTGGGAGGCCAAGGAGGGCGGACCAGGAGGTCAGTAGTTCAAGACCAGCCTGGCCAACATGGTGAAATCTTGTCTCTACTGAAAATACAAAAATTAGCCGGGTGTGGTGCCAGGTGCCTGTAATCCCAGCTAGTCGGGAGGCTAGGGCAGGAGAATCACTTAAACCCGGGAGGTGGAGGTTGCAGTGAGCCAAGATTGTGCCATTGCACTCCAGCTCTGGGCGACAGAGCAAGACTCGGTCTCAGATAAAAAAATAAAAAGTAAAAAAAATAAAAAACATATACACAGAAAGACACGCAAGCACAGACATCACAGACATGTGTCATCTCACACACACACACACACACACACACACACACTCAAGCAGGGGGTGGGCCATCACCAAGGTTCCTTCCATCTCTGGGGCTCCGTGGGCCGGATGGGAATTAGAATCCCAGGGCATGGAAGAGGGCTTGATCTTCTTCCTGCGAAAGTTGTTTCCATTTAACAGATGAAGAAGCTGACGTAACAGGATAAAGCTATTAGAGGCAGCAAGATAAAGTGGCTAAGAGCCCAGGTCCTAAAGCCAGATTGCCTGAACCTGGAGCCCAGCTCTACCATTTAGCTAGGTAATATTCGTCTAATTACTTTGCCATTCCATGCCTCAGTCTCCCCACCTATGAGATGGATAATGACAGTACTTAATGCTCTGTAATATTAATAGAGTCAACCATTTCTGAGGGGCTGGAGAAGCTTCTGGAGTCCTCCTTCATGCCTCCTGGCTTCAAGTGATTTTCCTGCCTCAGCCTCCCAAGTAGTTGGGGTTACAGGCACCCACCACCACCACACCCGGCTAAATTTTGTATTTTTAGTAGAGAGGGGGTTTCACTATGTTGTCAGGCTGGCCTTGAACTCCTGACCTCTGGTGATCTGCCTGCCTCGGCCTCCCAAAGTACTGGGATTACAGGTGTGAGCCACCATGCCCAGCCTAG
This sequence comes from Theropithecus gelada, assembly GCF_003255815.1. Lineage (NCBI taxonomy): Eukaryota > Metazoa > Chordata > Mammalia > Primates > Cercopithecidae > Theropithecus > Theropithecus gelada. The sequence continues at coordinate 20,898,499 of NC_037682.1, read as the reverse complement.
TCTGAAGTTTAAAAATTCGCTGATAGCATTGATTATGCCAGGGACCACATGCATTCTTTGTTCTTACTCCAATGTGAGTGCCCAGGTACACAGCCAGTTCCTGGCCCACAGTTGAACCTTCACAAATATTTGTTGCATGACTGAATTGTACCAAGTGCCCCTGTGAGACTCTGAGAGCTAAACCTGTAATCTCAGCAGCTCTACACAGACGATAACGGTGATTTTAAAAGTCTTACATGTGTTACATGCTTGCTGGTTTTCAAAGCCTCTTTGCAGAAGTCATCTCCTTCAGTTTACAACAGTGGTGTAGGTGTTAACATCTCCCTTTACAGATGAGAAGACAGGCTCAGAGAAGTTAGGCCACTTGTCCAAGGTTGCACAGCCAGAGGTTCAAGGCCAGGACTGGCCCTAGGTCACCTGAACTCCCTACCCACTCCTTTCTCCCTGTCACATGAACATGTGGTCTAGATGTAAATATAATGAGAAAGATTTGAATCCCAGTTCTTTATTTGCTGGGTGACTTTGGGCAGGTCTCTGAGTTTCCCTCTCTGTAAAGCAAGCGTCCTGACCATCTCTGCCTTATGGAGTTGTATGGAGGCTTAAGTAGGCTTGTAGGCCTCTAAAGGCTTTATCACAGTGCCTCATGTTAAATATTAGGAGTCTAAAGCACAGAGAGGCAAAATAACTTCCCCAAAGCCAAACAGCTGGTGAACAAAGGAGACAGGCTTTGAACCTGGGTTTATCTAACCTCGCAACCTGAGCTTCTACCCAAGTAAGCACTCCACAAGTGGCAGTTATTGGTATTGTGCTGTTTACTATCAGTTAATTTAAAAGTGAAGGTGGAGGATGAAGTTTCAGCAATGCTTTACCCAGCAGGACCTTCCCTTGGTATTCCCAGGGAGTTACTTTTTGGAAAGCTCAGCCACAATGCATTCAGAGGAAGCTTGACCTTGGGCCCCTCCCAGCAAAGCCATCCAGATTCTACTCTCTCTCTGTGTGTGTGTGTGTGTGTGTGTGTGTGTGTGTGTGTGTGTGTGTGTCGGCGGGGTATATATAATGTGTGTTTGTCTGTGCGCGTGCACGTGTCCCTGGGAATTGCAAGCATTCCTGAGGGTGAAGAAGGAGGAGGCAGGCCCTTGTACCTTGTGCTAAAAACACTCAGAGAGGCTGGCCCTGGCCTGTGTGAGGCTTGTTGAAGGGAGAAAAAGACAGAAAGTGGAGGAATCCCTGAGCTAGTCAAGGCCGGGAAGAGTCAAGACCACATCCTTCTAACTTCCACAGGGTGTTCCTAAGATTTGTGAATTTATTTCCATGAAAGTCATTGCAAAGATAAACAAATTTAATCACTCAGCTGTACATTTAATGAACTGTCACGTTTTGGAAATGATTGCAAATTACATATAAAAGGAGACAATTCAGAAAAAAATCAGGGAGGCAATGATTAAACATTTAAAATGCAGACTGCCTTGGCAAAGCTAGGTTGTAAGGTCAGCATGCCTCTGGGGGAAGAATCTGCCAAGTCTAGTGTTATCCAAACAGCCATTCAAGCATTGGGCTCACCTGTATTGCGTATTTATCACATGCCAGGAGCTATATCAAGGAGTTTCCATGAGACCCTCACAGCCACCCCATGCTAGAGTTGCAGTTACGATTCCCATTTAGAAATGCATGGGAGAGTTTAGGTGGCTATCAGTTAATTGAGGTAGCTCAAGGTGGTACAGTTAGGAGGTGGCATAAAAAATTCCCCTGAGTGGCTGCGTGCGGTGGCTCACGCCTGTAATCCCAGCACTTTGGGAGGCCGAGGTGGGCAGATCACGAAGTCAGGAGATCGAGACCATCCTGGCTAACACGGTGAAACCCTGTCTCTACTAAAAACTACAAAAAATTAGCCAGTTGTGGTGGCAGGTGCCTGTAGTCCCAGCTACTTGGGAGGCTGAGGCAGGAGAATGGCGTGAACCCGGGAGGCGGAGCTTGCAGTGAGCTGAGATCGCCCCACTGCACTCCAACCTGGCTGACAGAGCCAGACTCCATCTCAAAAAAAAAAAAAAAGAAAAAAGAAAAAAAAAATCCCCTGAGTATCAACTCTGCACTGGGTCTTGGAGACCCAGAGATGAACAAAGCAGGGCCCCAGACCTTGAGAAGCGTGCAGCCTAATCAGCCATCACGTTATAAACGTCAGGAGTCAGGGGTCATCCCTTCTAGTGATTTCAAATGCCTTTTAAGCGAAGGACACTTTCTCCTTGAAATCTCATGTGAGACACCATCATGCAAAACAGATGAAAAGGGAACCTGTTTCTGGCTAAAGCTAGGAGGGAGACTGCTCTTCCTCTTTCGCCTTTCTCATTCTTAAGATACCTGGAAGCAGTGTCTACCAACCCAACTTGAAACCTGCTGATCTTGTCCAGATGCCTCATTTCACAGATGGGAACACTGAGGCCCAGAGAGGGGAAGGAATTGCCCAGATGGCCAAGACTGGAACGTGGGCCTTTGGACTCCTGGTTCAGGGATCTTTGCTGGGCATGAGGTCTGCAAATGCTCACCCCAGGCGTCCTGTGTACAGTGATTGGGGCGTAGAACCTGGGTGGTGCAGCACTAGACACACTTTGATGAATTTAGGACTTGTAAATCAATTCAACTGTTTTCTGCAGATGCTGGAGAAAGCGAAGCCTAAGAGCTTCCTAGGGGAAAGGTGAGTATTTTCAGAAAAACCAATTCCACTAGATGCCCTAATTCCAGAGGTATTGAAAGCACCCTGGCCTGGGAGTCAAGAGGTCTGGGTTCAATGCCCAGCTCTTAACCACGATGAGAATCTAGTCTATGTTTCTTCCTCAGTTTCCCCATTGGTGAAATGAGGTGGTTGGATTACAGTGAATTCTCCACAAGGTTCCTTCCCGAATCTTTTTAGAACTTTCAGGCCAGGCCACTTCTGGGTTTCTGCCAACCTAGACTTCAGTGGGTGGGCTCTCGCCTTCCCTGCTCCTTCTCCCTCCTGAGGACTGCCCATCCATCCACAGCCCCACCGCCTGCTCTTTGGTTCCTTCCCAGCTTCTCCCCTCTCTAGTCCCTCTCCTCAGTGGAGCCTTCACCTTCTAAGTTTCCCGATGAGCCACAATCTTGGTGCCTTACTTGCTTTCATCAAACAGCCAAAGGGATTCTATGGGCCATTTGCCCAAGCCTCCATTTTACAGATGGAAGGACTGAGGCCAGAGAAGGGAGGGATTTCCTCAAGATTACCTTGTGAGAGGGAGGTGCGGTCTTCCTGTAACCCAATTTGGCCTTATCTTGTCCAGGACTAAATTCTTGGGGCGCCTAACTTTAAAAAAAAAAAAAGGACTTTTTTGGCCTAATATAAGGTTGGTACAAAAGTAGTTGTGGTTCTTGCCATTACATTCAACAGCGAGAACCACAATTACTTTTTTTTTTTTGAGACAGAGTCTAGCTCTGTCACCACACTGGAGTGTACTGGCGCAATCTCGGCTCACTGTAACCTCTGCCTCTTGGGTTCAAGCAATTCTCCTGCCTCAGCCTCCCGAGTACCTGAGTACCTGGGATTACAGGCACGTGCTGCCATGCCCAGCTAATTTTTGTATTTTTGGTAGAGACAGGGTTTCACCATGTTGACCAAGATGGTTTCGATCTCCTGACCTCGTGATCCACCCATCTCGGCCTCCCAAAGTGTTGGAATTACAGGCGTGAGCCACCGCGCCCAGCCCACAATTACTTTTGCACCAATACATAGAATTATGTTTCCCAATTGAGAGGACATCCGAGATGTTCAAGGAAATTAAGGTCATTGGAGGTAATCCAAGGGCTTCCAATATCCTAACTGACCTGGTGAGGAGTGAGGGTGCAATGGGTCCCTTCCCAGTTCTCTTTTCATCAATGCTCTTGATGAAGAGTTTGTTGCTAATGTGTCTTTAACATCTTTGTAGCCTTTGCTTACCTCCCTTTCAAAGAGAAAGTGGGGCCTGAGCTTCAGCACCTCCTCAGGCAGCAGTATCTTGTTAGACTATATTATTATTATTGTGGTTAAAGATACATTGTTAGAATTTAATAACCCTTATTTTCATTGTATTTATTTTCATGGTTACCTTCTGTTTATAGTAATGTGATGCTGGCTTTCCATTTATGGTAATAACATATCTTTTTAAAAACAAGCCATTTAAGTAAATCAAAAAAATGAAAAAATAAGAGTTGATTTAGAGTAAGCTATTCAGCAGATATCCTTAGCTGATGCACAGATAGGGCCAGGTTCTCCATGGAGGCTGAAGAGAGGCTGAGGTCCGGGAAACTGATTTGGAACTGGAGTCACGGACAGAGCTGGTTGTCTTAAGTTGTGTAGCATGTCTGCACTCTCTTCCCCTTCGCCTGCCCACTTCTGCCAAGCCCCAGAACCTTAGAGACTTTATCCCTCCCTCTGGCTGTCTCTGATCTCCACTTCCCAAGCTCCAGCACCCTTGCTGTGGGCTTCCCATTTTTCCTCTTTAAATGTCTGCGGCGCCTGGTGTCTAAGGAGGCTCACACGGGGCCTCTCCCAGCAGCATTCCACAAGTGCAGGACCTGCGGGGTACTCAGCCAGAAGGGGCAGCCTCCACCCTCCATTATGTTTTGGCAGCTGAAGGGTGAATGTGGAGCCCTTCTCCTTGTCCTTCTCTTACAGAAATTCCACCGTTAGAGACTTCCTCTCCTTGGGTGAAGCTTTGCTCACTCTGGGTCCCTTTGAAACCCTGGATCCAGGGATTTTTCTTCCAGCCGCGTGCCTACTCTTTAAGAGTCCCGGTGACGCGATGAAGTTCCTGAAAGGACCAGACATCCCCGGAGTCCTTACAGAGACAAATCCATTTCCTGGAATGTAGGCAAGGAAAGACAGCCACTTCCTGCCTCTCAAAACTCTGGCTGGTGGCTGGGTGCAGTGTCTATGTCTGTCATCTCAGCACTTTGGGAGGCTGAGGTGGGAGGATCACTTGAGGCCAGGAATTGGAGACCAGCCTGGGCAACATGGTAAGAGCCCAGCTCTACAAAAAAAAAAAAAAAAACAAAAAAAAAAACAAAACCAAAAAAACAAAACAAAACAAAAAAACAAAAGCAAAAACAAAAAACAACAACAAAAAAAACGACAACAGAAAACATTAGCCAGGCATGATGGCGCATGCCTGTGGTCCCAGCTACTCGGGAGGCTTAGGTGGAAGGCCCGGATTGCTTGAGCCCAGGAGGTCGAGGCTACAGTGAGCTGTGCTTGTTGACCAGGCTTGTCCAGCCTGGTCAACAGAGCGAGACCTTGTATCAAAAACAAAACAAAAACAAAAACAAAAAGACCCCCTTCCCCCCAAACTCTGCCCAGTGGCCTGACTACCAACACCCACATACAAGACAGGAGTAGGGTCAGCTCCTTCCTATCAGTCACTCCTTAGTGAGAATCAGCTGGCCAAGGAGCCTCCTGCAAAGCTGATGTATGTTGAATGCCTAGGGCCCACGGGGATGGGGTGTGGAAGCTTCAAGCTGGGACTCAAAACACAGTTGCCAAGGGAAGAGAAGTGGGCGACCCGAGCCCTTGTCATCAGCACTTTCACTTGGGCTGTCAGCTTTGATCTGCTTGCTTGCCCGTTTTGTCTGGGGCAGGGCCGGGTAGTTGTTTAGAGGAGGCTCAGAGGTTAAAAGTCTCAGGCAAGTCATGTCAGGGGTTGGAACGAGCCGGTGCTGCTGTAGCAGCAGTACAGAGAAGAAAAGATAAGCTCCCCAGCCCCGCAAGAACCTCAGCCCTGAGGCCGGAGACACAGATCGAGCCCCTAGCAATCAAGTTATTTGCATCTGACCTGGGGTCAGGCCCCTCCTTGCTGAAAATCCCCTTTCTTATCTGCAAGTCAAAGGAGGGTGTGTTCCCCAGGCTTTCAACAGGTACTTCTCCCAGCAAAGGGAAGCTCAGGAGCCCGAAAGGGACCGAGGATCTCACCCCAAGCCCTGGGGTTGGGCCCTGGGGTCAGCTGAAAGTTCCCCTGGAATAAATACACTTTGGGTCCAGCATACGCCTCTCCTCACTCCCGCAACGGTATTCCAAATTCAGACGCAGCGAGGGCCCGCGAGCAGAGTGGGAGGTGGTCGGAGGCAGAGGAAGGGGAGATGGGCAGAGGGTGGGCCCAGGGACCCCCAGACAAGGCCTGGACGCGGGGCTGGAGGCGGAGGCTGAAGCTGGCGGGAGGCGAGGGGCAGCCCGCGGAGGAGACGCGCTTCTCGGCAGCAGTGGCGGCTGGAGACGCGAGGGGCGGAGGTTTGGGGAGGGGGAGGGAGCGCGGGGGAGGGGAGGGACGGACGGCGGCGGAGGTGGGGCCGGCGGGCTGGCGGGCGTGCAGCTGCCGCCGGCGTCGCGGGGCTCCACGCTGCGGGGCGGACGTAGCGCCGAGCGATCCACCGCGGAGCCGCGCGAGGCCGCCCGAGCCCCAGCCCCGGCTCCGGTCCCGGTCCCCGCCCGGAGCCCCGAGCGAGCGCCGCAGCCTCGCGCCGCGGTTCCCCGTACGCGCCGCCACCGCCGGGAAGGCAGCCGGCGCCTGGCAAGTTGCGAGCGCGCCCCTCCGACCAGGAAAGTTTCCCCCCGGCCGCTGGCGGGAGTTGGCGCGGGGTCCGGCCGCCGCAGCTGGAAGGTATGGGGCCCCGCACCTCAGTGCTCTCCGCACGCCGCCGCCGCGCCCCCGGGGACCTGGGGACCCCCGCGCGCCGCCCCGGGGGTGCTGCTGGACGCGGCCAGGGAGTGGGGTGGAGTAGGAATCCCAGGACGGTCCCGGGAAGCCCAGCAACCAAGTTCCACTCAAACTAGCACGCCGGAGCTGGGGGGGCCGGGGACGGTCTCGCCCCGTGCCTGCCAGGAGTCCGCCGAGGGCCGGGGGCTGCGCCCAGGACAGGTGCAGAGCCAGTGGGCTCCCAACGCTCCGGGTGGGGGAGTGGGGGCTTCTGGAGAACGGCGTGGGGTGGCAGGTGTGGTTGCAAGGTTCGGGGTTTCGGCCAGGGCTGCGCCTGGAAAGGGGCTGCGCGCCACGCCACCCGGTAGGACAGGGAGGGACCAGGGACTGGGAGCGGCGATCAGGGCCGGGAGGGCTGTGGGGCCCGGCAGCGGCACGGAGGGCGGGCTGCCTTTGGGGTCCCTGGCAGCGGGGCGGGGCGGAGGCGCCACGCGTTCCTCCAGGACCGCTGTTATTCCTTAGGTGTGTGCGGTCTGGGGAATCGGAGACTCCGTGGGGTGCTGGGTGGGTGGGAGGCTCGGGCACGTCCAGATTTAGGGGCCAGTGGGAACCATTTGGGAGGGTGCTCGGCTGGAGTGGGATCGCGCCGGCTCCGGGTCCTGCTGGAGTGAGGTGAGTGGGCTCCCGCCAGGGGGCGGTGTGCCCCGGCCCTCGCCGGCAGGAAGCGCGTTCTGGCTCCTGTGAGGCAACTGCGCTGAAATCCAGGACGCAGGGACCACAGACACCAAACTTAAACGCGGGGTCCCGCCCTGAGGAGCCCGTCGTATACTAGCCAGACAGGGAAGCGAGACTGAGGGTGAGGCAAAGGGTTCACAGTTATAAACTGCGCCGTGGGCTGGAAAGGCTGGGAGTCAGATGTGATTTTTCTCGGGGAGGGTGCCAGGTCAAATGGATGATTAAGAAATTTACCCCCAGAAAAAGACGTAAGAAACTACAGCTGCGAATTGGTGCAGAGAGAGTGGGTTGGAGAATTAACTTTTTGACGGTTCTTGGAGTTGCAGAAACCCAAACCCCAAAATGCATGCACCCTTTTTGTAAAAGTTGCACCTTTGTCCCCTGGATCTGGCCGAATCCCTGCCTGGTGAAGGCAGAATGGGGGTCTTGAGGTATCCTCTCTCTGGGCACAAGTAAACTGGGAGGCACAGGGTGGGCGGTGGGGGATGGGGCCTTAAAGACTTCAGCAGTCCAGGCAGAAGTGTTAAATTTCTCAGCAGTCAAGGAGCCCTGGCCCCCACCCTCACCCCCTGGGTCTGGGGTCTCTAGGCCACATTCTTCTGGTCATTTCACAGTTATTGGTGGAAATCTGCCCTGGGTCCCAGTTATCTGGCCTCAGGGTCCCTGTATGTAGAGTCTGTGTGTCTGTGCCTTAGGAAGTCAATGGCTGCTTGCATCTGTGAGGAGTGTCATCTTTGTCATGTGCGGGGCTAACATTGAAGGGATACTGGAGGGACTATTGCCTCATCTTTCTCTCCAGTTCCCTCCCTCCTCCCCTCGTCCCAAGTGAATGCAAAGGAGCAAATCATAGAATGTGCCGTGGCCTCATTGTGGTTGGTAGAAGTTTTCATCTTTCTCTTGGCTGGTAACCTGTGCTCCTTGGGCAGCCCCCGTCCTGCTCCCATGTCCTTAATGTCCCTTACAAAAGTGGGGGAAATGGGGGTCCCTTAAAGAGATGAGGTTCCTCTGTTCAATGTAGTCTGCCACATGTTTTTGTTGGATGCTACTGAAATGCTCCAGGACAAAGTTGCCATAAAGACAGATCAGCATGATTTTTGTTTTGAATAGAAGAGGAGGAGGAGAGAGGAGAGAAAGGAAAGGGTGGAGAAGCCTGCTGTCTCGGGATAGGTCTTTAAGACATTCCAGGGGGCTGGAAAACAAAAGAAGTATTTTTGTTGTGTTTTGCTTTTAGTGACTCTTGTTTTTCTGTAGAGGGAAGCCTGCAGGGACCAACCCTGCCTTGGAACCTGCCTGGGAGCATGGGGCCCCTAGAAGGCCAGCGTTTTCCGTGCTCTGTCCTTCGCCTTTTCTCCCCACCCCCACCCCACTTCTCCTGAATTGGAGAGGGAATTGAAACTCCCCAAGGGCTACTAAAGTCTGTGTTTGGGCTTGAAGTATCTTGTGCGCGCTCAGTCTTCTCCCAGGCAAACTCCAAGATCTCTGATTTAGCAACATTTCAAGTCTTGGGCACTCTGTTTCCTCGTCTCCCTTGTCCCCAAACCCATTCAAACAGCCAGTATATGTGGTGCTTTTACCCAACCCCAGGCTGAAATAGTAGCACATCATTGAAAGCTGCAGGGCACTTTCTAGAAGCGGAAGTTAGTTGGGTTTAGGATACCTTGGGGTTGGGTTTAGGACACCTTGGACTGAGTCCAGGAAGGAACCCTCTGCCCTTTAAAAAATGAGATTTTAATGGTCTGAGGGGTGCGTTGGAGGGCAGGGTGCTGGGTAGGGATACGCGATTAATTCAAGGATTTGTGGGAGGGAGTGCCAGGAAGAAGGAAAATAGCAGATTTGAAGTCTAGCTCTTTTGGGTCATTCATGTGGCCTTGGGCAAGTTATTTCCCCTCTTGAGCCTGCTTCCTCAGTCTGTAAAATGAGTATGTTGGCTGAGGAGATTCTGAGCCATCTTGCAACTTAGAGCAGGAGAGTCTAACCTTATAGGGGTCTGGGCAGCCCTGCTCCATTCCTTCCGCCTTCCATTCAGTGGAAGGCGCCTCTGCGGGCTGGCTTGCCTCTCTCTGCCCGCCTGTACACAGCAAAATCCTGCGTTGAATGAATGCAGCAGTTTCAGAAACCAGCTCCTGTCATCAGAGCTGAAGGACAGAGTGCCCAGCAGTTTTGGGTAGAGAGGAGAATGTCTATAACCAGTCCCTGCTGGGAGCCCCATGTTAGTCTGCAAGCTCGTGCCCCATTCTTCCTTGGGAAGAGCCCTTTCAGTTCCCGGGCTGCAGGTTTTACGGACCTCTCCCTTTCCGGAGGGCTGCTCTTCTGGCCTATTTCATCAGCCATTGAGAGGGAAAATCAGGAACATTTGTTCATGCTCAGCTGGGGTGCAGCACCGGGAGGGAGCCTTGGAAACCAGCACTCTGGTCCCACGGAGCAGATGACGCCCATCGATCAGGCATTTCTACCACCTGATACCGTTGAGCCATTGCACCAGCTTGGGCTCCTCCTGCCACCCAGGCTGGCACCTTGGACCTGCATTAGCGCTCCATTTGAGGGAGTGGGGGTGGATCATGAAACACTTTTTGTGAAGAGTGGGAGAGCAAGGTGGTGAGCCTGTGTTTGCAGTTGGCAGGGCTGGTCTTTCATCTGGGCGCTTGTTGTCTTAAGATCCAGCCCTTGCCCCTGGTCTGCACCCAAGACTGCTGCCTTAATTAGTGAATTCAACAACTTGGAGATGAGCAAAAACATGTTCACTGGTGGTGGGCAAGTATGTATAAAAGGCAACAGGATGGAGCAGAAAGGTAGCTGAACCAGGCATTAGGAGACTTGTGTTCCAGCCTGGATACTGTTACAGATGGAGCCATGTGGCCTTGTGTGAGTCACAGCCGCTCGCTGAGCCTCAGTTTCTCTATTTCTTTAGAGGCAGCAGTGCAGGTGGTTAGACTGCCTGGATTTGCCTGTCGGCTTTATCCTTCATATCAGTTGTGTGACCTTAGACCATTTAACCCCTGGTGCCTCCATTTCCTGATTTGTAAAATGGAACTAGTAATACCCCATCAGATTGTTGTGGATAGTCTTTGAGATGAAACTAGTAAAACATTTAGCATCATGCCTGGCATATAGTAAGTGCTAAATAAATGTTCACTATCATCACATTGTCATGATTATCATTATTACTATTGTAAAATGGGAGGGATTAACTTTGATTAACTTTGGTCCTTTCTAGTTTTCTGGGGCTGGATTGTGTGTGTGTGTGTGTGTGTGTGTGTGTGTGTGTGTGTGAGAGAGAGAGAGAGAGAGAGAGAGAGAGAGAAACAGAGAGAGAAAGTCTGTCTTTGGGTTAGAAGGCAAGGGTGAATAAGCTGCTTTTTTGGTTCTTTTCTTCCTTTCTCGGCCTCATTGAGGGGCTCCTGAATCTTGTGACTATGCTCGTGGTAGCCCCGTCCCCATGGCAAGAAGCCCATTTTGACGTCACTGACAATATCCTGGCTCCTGGCAGTTGAGGGATGATATTTCAACAGCTAGCATTTGTCCATCCTTTCCCTTCTACCCTTTGTTTCCCACCCTTCACCATGGTATGACAACAATATATGCAGGTAATGTGTTTAAGCTGATCAGCCTCTCCCAGAGTCACCCAAATAAAAGGCTATCTTCCTAGAAGACACTTTCGACTTTAAGATAAATAATCTGGTTCTTCTGTTGTGTTGCTTTATGTCTGGCTGGCCCTGAATCCCTTTTTGTGTTCTACCCGTGGTCTGCTCCAAAGACGTGGGCTGGGCCAGGTCTGTGGCCTAAAGCTTTGGACCATATTGGCCATGCTGGCTGAGGCAGCCTCTTCCAGCGGCTTGAAAGGGGACAGGCCAGCCAGGCTAGGCCTCTGCCTCACCTTGTTCCAGCAAGGCTGCTGCTCTGAGATATCCCAGAGATGATTATCATGGGGGCAGACACTTGGGGAATGCTGCCTGTCCGCCAGGAGCTTGACAATGCCTCATCCTGTCTCCGCCTACAAGGATGGTTTAGATATTGCCCACATTCTGTAGATTAGAGAGTGAAGGCTCAGAAGAGTAAGTGGTGGGATTGGGATTTGATCCTAGGTTGATCTGATTCTCTATCCTGTGTGCTAAACCACTATATTATATTTCCTCTTGTATCAAAACCTCCTGGGAGCCGAAAAGCCCCAGGAAAGATATCTCTTAGACCGAGTCAGGCCCCCTCCTCCCCGCCTTTGATCATCTTCCAGGCTCAGAGCACCTTATGAGATTCTGTTTTTGTCCTGCGTGGATTACTCAGGCATCTTGGGTACAGTGATAAGTAAGAGTTTTCTGGGACATGGCTGCTTATGGAGGGGTTAGAGGGGGGATGATCTTATTAAACAACAAAAGGTTGTAATGGAAAGAGGATGCATATTGGAGTCACAGATCTGAAATTTGAATCCTGATTCTGCAATTTACTGGCTGTGTGGCCTTGACTTCCTTATCTGTGAAAATCAGAATAACAGCAACCACAGATGACTCTAAAATCTCAGTGCCTTAACAAAACGATTAACTCCTGATTACATTACTTGTCTAACATGTGTCTCTGATCCACACGGTCACGCAGGGACCCAGGCTTCAAAGATGATGACTCTACCATCTTTGTAACCGCTCCTTCTAAAACATGAGGCATCCAAAGTTACTACAGATGGGGAAGAGGGAGAAGGGAGAGCCACATTAATACTCAGCTGCTTTGGCCAGGCCGTGACACACATCACTTCACCTCTAGCACCTTGGTGGGAACTGCCATCTGGCCCCAAACCAGCCCCCAGGGAGGCTGAGAATGTAAGGAAGTACATGGATATTTGATGAGCACTAAGTCTCTGCATTTACATTTACTCTAGTAGAGTGTTTTAAGGATCAATCGAGATGATGCATTTAAAGCTTCTAGTATAGACCTGGTATGTTGTTGGTTGTTAACACATAGAAGCTTCCTTTCCCTAATAATCCCAATGTGCATTGCTCTTTATAGATTACAGACTGTGTATATTGAAATTATTTCTGGGCAGATCATATTGTGCCTATAATATACCAGAGGGAGGTGAGTCCATGCATGGCAAGGGCACTAGAAGCCAGGCCCTGGATCTTCAGCCCAGTTCTCCCATGACTTCCTTTGGCTTACTGAAATTTACTACTCTGAGAACGTTTTCCAGCATGTCTCCCAGGATGTTTCAAAACCCACTTCTGCTCCTGTCTCCTCCCCCAATTCCTCAATAGTGTGGAGTATCTGTATTCATTTTATGGATGGTGAGGAGGGGAGGTTGCAGGAACTATCTGGAAACTAAGGGAGAAAGTTCTGGCCATGAGGTGAGACAAGCCAGAGTCTTAGGTATTCATAGTGAGAGCCATAAGAATTGGGCGCCACATTTGGGCTGCTTGGGGAATTGCCGTGCAGCCAAGCTTTGGGGTATCCCTCCAAGGCACACCTGGTGCTACCTGCAGCTCCCATCCACCTACGTACCTCCATGCTCACCCATTGTGTCCTTGTGAGAGTGGGCAGGGAAGTGGAGGGCCCTGCTATAGTTTGGTTTGTTTGACCTTCCAAATCTCGTGTTGAAATTTGATCCCCACTGTTGGAGGTGGGGGGTGTTTGGGTCATGGTGGCGGATCCCTCCTGAGTGGCCTGGTGCCCTTCTTCAAGCGAGTTCTCATGCTGTCAGTTCCCAGGAGGGCCGATTGTTAAAGAGCCTGGCTCCTCCCTGCCCTCTCTCTTGCGTTCGCTCTCACCGCGTGATCTCTGCACATGCCAGCTCCCCTTCACCTTCCGCCCTGAGTGGAAGCAGCCTGAGGCCTTCTCCAGAAGCACATGCTGGCACCATGCTTCATGTACCACCTGCAGAACCATGAGCCAAACAAACCCTTTTCCTTTATAAATTGCCCAGCCTTGCATATTCCTTTATAGCAACACACACGGACTAAGATGGGGCCCTAGGAGGCTTTCCAGGTCTGCTTTTCCAGTAAGATGTCCAGACCTAGGTTCAAATCCTGACCGCTCTATTGAACACTTATCCATCTCTCTCAGCCTGTCTCAGTTTTCTCCTCTGCAAAATGGCAAGAATACAGGAAAGCTAAAAAGCGAGTCAAGTGCTTGGCACATAGTAGGTGTCATGTTTGCACCTCTTCTCTCCCCCTTGAGTAAGAGGAAGAGCTGCCCTTGGCAAGGGAACAGTGCCTGGGGAGATGCTAGAAGTGGGCACACGTGCTTGGACTCCTGGTCCTTGGATGGAGAGGCACTCACTTCCCTTCCCAGCAGCCTTGGGCTGGACTCTTGTGTTGGCTTCCATTTGAAATGGGAGAAGAATTTGGAGCCCTGGGTCTTGGATTTAGACCCAACTTTTCATGTCTAACTCCCACAGCGGGTGCAGGGCTGGAGGTGTTGCTGAGAGAGGCTCCCCCACCCCGCCCTGTGTTGCTGCCTCTCCTTCTGGGGGGACAGATTGCAGCGTGCTCTAGTGGGCCAAGTGCACTGGGCCACCTGCTGCTACCCCAGCAGGGCAGGCCCAGGGAACTTGCTCATTGGCTGGTGTCTTAGCCCTTGGGGAATGAGGCATTTCTCCAGTCAAAACAGAAACGCCACCCTCCATGGTCCCTGTGGGGAAGAGCTGGGCAGGCTGGACCTGGGGAGTGGAGGGGCCTGCGGTTAGGAAGAGGATGATCTCTCAAGACAGGATTCGGAGATGTGCATTCTTCTGCTGAGCATAGTGGACACTTGTTCCTGGGGTCATTGAAGAGTGCAGCCTTCCCCTGCAGCTGGATTTACGCTGACTCAGGCACGGAGGCCAGGGATGGCTGTGACTGTGGCACCTTGGGGCCCTCAGACACTTCCCTCACTCCTGCATCCAGTCCTCGGCTTCTGTGATGCAGGGCCCGCAGCTCTGAGGCAGCTCCATAGCTCTGTGAGATGGCTTATTGGTTTCCTGCGGCAGCCGTGACAGCACCATAAACTAGGTGGCTTAAAACAACAGAAACTTATTCTCACAGTTCTGGAAGCTAAAAGCCTGCAGTCAAGGTGTTGGCAGGAACATGCTGTCTCTGAGGGCTCTAGGGAAAGGTCCTCTTTGCCTCTTCCTAGCTTCTGGTGGTTACTGGCAACCCTCTGTGTTCTTTGGCTTGTAGATGCCTCCCTCCATCATCGCATGACATTTTTTCCTGCGTGTCTGCCTCTCTTCTTCTTATAGGGACACCAGTCTTGTTGGATTAGAGCCCACCCTAATGACCTCCTCTTAGCCTGATTACATCTGTGAAGTTCCTGACAGCCAGGGGTTAGGCTGTCAACATATCTTTTTGGGGTACACAGATCAACCCATAGAGGTGGTAGTATTATTGCTCTGTTTACAGTCAAGGAAGTCAGCGCTGAGAGGTTACATAATTTGCCCAGGTTCATACACCTATATACAACTAGTAAGTGACTGGTAAATTACTCTCTGTACATTTCATTCCTCTTACGTTACAGTAGGTTTGCATACCTACCTCATAGCCTAGTCCTGAGCATCAAAGGAGGTGAATGTCTGTGTCAAAACACACTCTGTCCACAGCTAAGTGTTTGCCAGTTGTGTTATCCATCTTTGCTCCCTAGATGGGATGTCTCCCAGGAAACATCAGCGTATAGAAATTACAACCAGTTGCAGCTAGAATGTTTTCTAGAAATAATTGTTTGAGTTGACTGAATGAAAGGCACCATTTGCATTCTTTCAACTCGCCTTTCTGGAGTTGCCTGCCAGCTCCATCTCCTCGCAAGTAGAGAACATCAGATGAGATGGATTTTTCTTGCTTGATAATTTTGCTGGGTTCCATTTTAGCACCAGAAGTCATGGTGGCTTTTGTAATTTGGGCTTCTCTCCCCAGGAAAGTATCTGGGCATCTGAATAGGGAGGGTCCCTGGGAGGCTCAGTAGATGACTCTCAGCTCCAGAGCCCTTCCCTCGGGGCAGGGAGGGTTTGGGGGTTCAGCTGTGGAGGCTGGAGGACTCTGATATGCAACCTCATCTGGGTGCAAGGAAGCAGGGGAGGCAACCTGCTGTGGAGGGTTGGGACACATTCTGAACACAGCGCCTGGGTTCAAACGCCCGGTCGGCCTCACACTATGACCTTTGTTTGATCTTTGACAAATCACTTCAATTCTCTCTGACTCCGTTTTAACTCATCGGGGTTGATGAAAATGCATAAGTGTATCTCTTGGGATGGAATGTGGTACATGAAAAGTGTTCAGTGAATGTTAGGATTACTTTAAATATTTTATTTGTCATCTGTTTTCCTCCATAGAGTGCGGGCGGAGATGTTGCTGTTTGGTTTTCCATGGAGCCTGCAGTGTGGAGCTCAGTCCCTGGGGTTGGACAGATGCTCATATGCTGAATGAATGAGGAAATGAATGATTGAATGAGTAGATTCTTAGCTATAGCTTCTGTGGGATTCCATCCCTCCTTGCTATGTACCAAGGCCTCTGCCCCTAAGCCCCTCTTATGTGGGGGCATGGGGAGGCCATAGCACCAAAGCCCAAAGGGAGCCATAGAATGCGATGAAAATGCTCAGGGCGTCCAGGACAGAAGGGCCACCTCATGGATGCAAAGGACAAGTTGGGTTGGAGGATGAGGAGAAGTTGAGAAG
Source organism: Theropithecus gelada (assembly GCF_003255815.1). Classification (NCBI taxonomy): domain Eukaryota; kingdom Metazoa; phylum Chordata; class Mammalia; order Primates; family Cercopithecidae; genus Theropithecus; species Theropithecus gelada. The sequence goes on along the minus strand of NC_037682.1, from coordinate 20,882,470 downwards.
GGAGTCTGGGAAGATTGTGGTCACCGCAGGAAGCAGGTCGTGGTGGCTGAGTGGGAAGATCACATTCAGAATGTGGGGTTTCTCCCATGACACAGCCACCAGAGGCACTCCCCGATGTCTCCAGCACACCAGAGAGGCCCGCCCTTCTCTAGTGTGGTAAATCAATAGGCGTACCTCATTTTAGGGAGCCCGATCTATGAAAATGCCAGCTGGATTTGAAAGTCTTCATTCAATTTATAGACAAGTTAACTCTAAGGTTCCCACTGCTTCCTTCTGCCTTAAAAATAAATTCCATTTACGGAAGTTCAGCTTACACACTTTGTTAGGAAAACATCTGCTGTGTTATGTGGTCATGTTAGCCGCCTTGCTTAAAACCCTTCGATGGATTCTCGGTTGTGTTCAAAAGGCTTTCATGTGGCCTCTGCCCCCTCCCCAGCCAAGCCTCACTCCGTCTTCTCCAGCCCATCTGCCGTTTGTTTTCTTCTCTTGCCCCTACCTTCATGGACGAGTCTTTGTGACCTTCCTCCCCTGGACTGTTTTTCCTCCCTCTTTAGTTACCTGACGCCTCCTCATCCTTTGGATCCCAGCCCCCGCATTACCTCCTCCAGGAAGTCCTCCTTGACTTCCTAATGGGCCAAATTCCCCATCTGTAGGCTCAGATGGCTCCACAGTCCTCTCCTTGGTGGTATTTTGTCACTCTTGGATGATTGTTGACTTCTCTGTGTAATTTTTTTTTTCTAACATCTATTTCCTCCACTTTGGTATAAGCCCAGGAAGGCAGGGGCAGTGCCTGTCTGTTCATCCCTGTATCCCAGGCACCTGGCAGGGTCTCAGAAGGTGCCTGAGAAATTCTCTTGCCTTCTCTCCATTTTCTCCTCTGCAAGCCAGTCTTTTTTTAGGTTGTTCTGGTGGTTACTGGTAATCCTCCGTGTTCTTTGGCTTGTTGATGATCACAGCTAATATGTATTGATTACTTGCAGGGTGCCAGGCCCTCACAAATCAGATCTCATCCACCAATAGAAGAGTTTCTTACAGTGGGAACGCTGGAGCCCACCTGACTTGAGCCCCAGCTTTATCACGTACCTGCTCTGCAGCCTTGGACAAGCTCCTCAACTTCTCTGTGCCTCATTTTCCCATCATAAAATGGGACTAAATATAACACCTAACTTATGAGTTGTGAGGATTACATAAATTAATTCATGTAATATTTGTTTTTCCAGTTTTGGAGGCTGGAAGTCCATGACCATGGTGTTGGCAGGTTTGGTTTCTTCTGACGTCTCTCTTGTTGGCTTGCAGATGGCCACTTTCTCTCTGTCCTCACACAGCCTTTCCCTGGTGTCTCCTGTGTGTCCAGAGCTCCTCTTCTAAGAATACCAGTCAGATTGGATTAGGATCCTTAAGGCCTCATTTTAACTTCATTACCAAAACATTCACATTCCAAAGTGCTAGGGGTTAGGGCTTAAATATGAGTGTGCAGGGAGCACAATTCAGCTGCTAATATCTTCTAATTCAGTACTCTATCCCCATTTTATGGTTGAGAAAACCAGGGCACAGAGAGGTTAAGTCACTTGCCCAAGGTCACACAGCTGCTAAACAAGTATGGGAGTGTAAAACCCAGGTAGTCTGAACCTGGAGCCCGCACTCCACCACCAGATGGTCTGTTTCCTGGCTCTGCTCCTCTGCGGATCCCCACAGTCTTCCCTTTTGGAGCTGGTTTGTTTCTTAACAGCAGAGTGGGGAGGAAATCAGGATCCAGGGGTCTTTGTGACTAATCTCCTGGCCCTTTGCTCCCGTCCAGCCTTGAATCCCTTGTTTGGTGGCAGCCGCCAAAACCACGAGGGAATGGGGGCCTTTACTTCTGCACCTAGGCTGTGAGGGAGGTGGAGGCCGCAACGGGGTGGGATAGTAGTCAGAGATCCCAGGAAGTGAGGGGGGTTTCTTGATTCCAGGGTTTCCCTCTTTCCATATCTTTTTTTTTTTTTTTTCCAGGAGTTATCTGCTCTTTGAAAATAATCATGTCTGGTTGGGCACAGTGGCTCATGCCTGTTAATCCCAGCACTTTGGGAGGCTGAGGCGGGCAGATCACTTGAGGTTAGGAGCTCGAGACCAGCCTGGCCAACATGATGGAACCCCGTCTCTACTAAAAATACAAACAATTAGCTGGGCATGGTGGCGGGTGCCTGTAATCCCAGCTACTCAGGAGGGTGAGGCAGGAGAATCACTTGAACCCGGGAGGCAGAGGTTGTAGTGAGCTGAAATTGCGCCAGTGCATTCCAGCCTGGGCCACAGAGCCAGGCGAGACTGTCTCAAAAAGAAAATAATCATGTTTTCCCGGTGAAAGACTTAGGAAAAAATAAAGAATAACAGCAAGAGAATGTGGAAATAGAACAAAAGCATATTCAATGGAAGGTCACTCTCAGTCTTACACCAGTCTCTGTGCCCAGAGAAAGCCCTGGGCTGCTCTTTGGGCTTTCCAGCCTGCCTTCAGGCCAAGAGATTGAAGCGGGTGCTTGAGGTTGGAGGAACCGGAGGGAACAGCTATTCACCGAAGCCATGGAGCTTCTCCTGGGTAGACCATGGGACATGGGAGAGGTCCGTCCTTTTGGGATGAGTCCCTGGCATGCCACTGCATGGCCTGCCATGATGCAGTCATTCCCGACTGGTGGATTGGGCTGCTTGTCTCATGCACACCCCTTTCCTGTTGCCCCACCAAGCAGAGACACCTATGGTAGGGTGGCCACCGGGTCAATGACCTATTCTCTTTGTCATGGTTGCCTGGCCCTCTCTGATCTCTTCCTGCCCCTTGCCTATTCCTGCTTGGTCCCTGCAAATATCATCTTGGCCTTTTCATCTCGTGGGGTGCAGGGGCCTGGGCTAGGTGGGGTTTGGGAAAGAGCCCTTGGGACCCTTTGGGGAGGATGTGTGACCGGGAGACCTGTGGGTCAGGACAGAGGGCATCTCTACCTTCCTCCAGTGTGCAATGAGGGTGCCAGTTGGCAGATCAAAGGGCTTTTTGTTGTTGTTTTATTTTCCTATCCAGAGCCTTCTTGCTGGGAAAGCAGGCTGTAGAACCAAGGGGAACAGCTGCCACGTATGTGTCCTGTGAGAGGGCAGGGCCAGCCAGCCAGGAGTGTGGGGCATCTGGTGCTGCTGAGGGGCTGGGACTGGGCCACAGGTGGGAGCTTTCCCTGGGAGACTCTGCACCTAGAAACTGATGGGAATGTAGTGGCCGACCTCAGAGGCTGTGGGCCCTCAGCAGGACAGGAACACCTGCAGAGTATTAGCAAAGAATTGGGGGAGCTGCCCCACAGCCCCACCCTAGCCTGTGAATTTCTGTCTTCCACTGTTCTTCAAATGGAGTGATGCAGGGAGCACTGGACTGTGAGTCCAGAAAGCCTGAGCTTTAAGTCCAGTCTTGGTTTGATTCTAACAAACTCTCATGTTCCCTCTGGACTTGTTTTTTGAGACAGAGTCTCGCTCCGTGGCCCAGGCTGGGGTGCAGTGTCGCGATCTTGGCTAACTGCAACTTCCGCCTTCTAGGTTCAAGCGATTGTCCTGTCCCAGTCTCCTGAGTAACTGGGACTACAGACCTCCACCACCACACCCGGCTAATTTTTTTGTATTTTTAGTAGAAACGGGGTTTTGCCATCCCTCTGGATTTCTCGTATCTCATCCGCATAACAGGAGTGGGGCTGCTTGTTCTCCTTTTAACTCCAGAGCCTCTGGGTCTCCCCTGAGAGTCTCGAACGGGGAACATGACCTCGGAGCCTTGTGTCCCCTGGAGAAAAGCTCTCAGGAAGCCGAGGCGTGGTTGTTGATGGAAGTGGGGATGCTGTTTAAATAAATTAAGAGCCAAAGAGGACAATCCATGGCATTCTTTTCAAGAGCTGGGATGATATGCATAACATTTCCTCCCTTTCATTTGATAATTTTTCCTTCTCAAAGCAGTTTAATGAAAGAAAGTGTCTGAAGATTTGCTGCACAATGAGCTCAAATACAAATATTCTTTTAAAAAGGTGGTTGCTATGTAATCAAATTTAAATAATGGGCAATTTTTGTTTCTTCGTAGTCTAACCACTTACAAAGGTCTATTCAAACCTGTCTGAGATGTGTGTGTGTGTGTGTGTGTGTGTGTGTGTGTGTGTGTGTGTATGTGTAAAGAAAAATGACCTTACTGATAGAATCTTTTTGGAAAAAATATTAATGATGATGATAATATAGTTAAAGTTGTGTGTATGAGTTTGCGCGTGTCTGCTGGTGAGACATATGGGATTAACATGAAATGAGCTGCTAGAAGGAAGTTCTGAAGGCAGCTGTAGAGTCCTCCTGGCATTTGAATAGGTGCTGTGAGCAAGAGAAGCAAATAGTTTTGGAGTTCCATGGATCTGGGTTCAAATCCTGAGTTGGCCCCTACCAGCCACATGACCTTTGGCAAGTTATTTATTCCTTCTGAACCTTAGTTTCCTTATCTAGAGAAAAAGGGACAGCAAGAACAAGATCAAGTGCCTAGCGTGGTGCTGGGCATGGGAGCGACCTGCCAGGTTGGCCCCTTCGCCTCCCCTCTGCACCCTTCTCCTTCCTCTCCTCTCTCTGCTGTCTCCCTACTCCTTTCCCTTTTCTTCCTTTTCCTCTCCAGAAACAGCAGAATTTTTCTGTGTACACACCAGACCCATATACGTTATAGCTCATTTGATGCCCAGCAATCCAATCGGAGTGGGATTTTTATGTCCATTTTACAGAATGGAGACCTGAGGTGCTGCAGTTATGGAATCGGGTAGATCACCCAGCAGGTGGAGGGGTATATGGGAAACAGGAAATATTTGTCTGAAGCATAGCAAGGCCTGGCCTTTTCCCTTGTATGGAAATTTTTGCCTGGGAGGTATGTGGAATGCAGAAAGGGTCCTTGGTGTTGCTCCGAGTAGCCTGCTTCCCTGCTACCCTCCTTCCCTCCTTCCCTTCCTTCTTTCCTTCCTTTCTTCCTTCCTTCCTCCCTCCCTCCCTCCTTCCTTTCTCCCTTTTTTCCTTCCTTCTTTCTTTCTTCCCTCCCTCCCTTCCTTTTTTCCTTCCTTTCTTCCTTCCTTCCCTCCCTCCCTCTCTACCTTCCTCCCTCTTTCCTTCCTTCCTTCCCTCCTTCCTCCCTCCTTCCTCCCTCCTTCCCTCCTTCCCTCCCTCTTTTCCTTCCTTCCTTCCTTCATTCCTTCCTTCCTTCCTTCCTCCCTCCCTCCCTCCTTCCCTCCCTCCTTTCCTTCCATTGTGTGCACTAGACTTTTAGTGAAGGTTTGAAGCTGAGGGTCGTCCATCCAGAGGGTAGTGACATGTCATCCAGCCCAGCAGTGCACAGTGGACTGGTCTGTCTTAGAAACTGCTCAGCCATACTTGCCGTAGGAGCTCTCCTGGGTCCCTGACTCAGACTCCTCTTGTTCACTTCTTGTGTCTCAAGCTTCTTCCTTGTCTCAGGCCTGCTCTGTCCCTCTCTGAGGCCAATCAAGGACACAGAGTGTTTCTACTCCCCTGGTCTCGCTTGGAGGAGCCCCTGCCCCTGGCATGGTGACTCACGCCAGGTACCGCTAATACGAAGAAAGCAGGAGGGTGGGAGGGGATGGCCTCTCCAGCACCCAACTCCTCATCCTTTCCTGCCATCCACTCTCCCATTGACAGAGACCCTTTCTTATGGGCCCTGGCTGGGGCCTTGGCTGAGGACATGATGGACCCACCAGGCCGGGGCCTCCTTGTCTTGGACCTGCAGAGGGATGGCTTCATGGGGGGCCTGGCATCTGCTCTCATACTCCTGATGCTGCCTGATTCCCCGGGACTGAATTGCACTTCAGTGCACGGAGGCTTCTTAGGAAACATCCTTCCAAGAGTCCTCCCCAGGGGCCGGCAGACCATTTTCCTGAGCCGCCTCTGCCTGCTTGCCTCTCCAGTTGGTTAGGGGAAGCTGTCAACAAAGGCAGCACTTCCCCCTAAAAACTTAGCCAATGATGCATCTGGGTACATGCACATGCCCTCAGATGGGTTCTGTTAGGCCCCGAACTTGTACCTTAAGCCATCACCAAGGTTTGCATCAGGAAAAGTGTGACATGAAAGGCAGAGGGTAACAATGTCTTTGGGGTGAGGAGCAGCAGGATTAGATCAAGCGCTTCTGCCAGTTCAGTGGGCAATAGAGCCGTGGGGTGCAGTGGTTAGAGCCGAGGCCTGGGGTCAGGACATTGTGGACGCATTCCAGTCCTGTCTGTCTCTGGTTTGTATGACCTCAGGCTGGTTACATCTTGGTGCGTCCTTGTCCTTCCATGTGACATGGGAAAACAGCAGGCAAGTGGTTGGGGAGAAGCCGAGCACGGTGCTGGTGGGGCTTCTGCAGAAACAGCTGAGTCCTTGGAAGTTTGAGGCCTCGTGGGAAGATGTGTGCTCCGGGCTCAGAAATCCCCAGTTTTCAAGTTGCCCTTGGGTCATTTCCCATCACCCCTATTCTGCCACCTCTGAGAGCAACAGGCAGACTCCCAAAGCCTGCAGCCCTTTCGAAAGTTTCTGCGGTTGCTGGAGTCCTGCCTTACTTCCTGGTTGTGGACGGGCATGCCAGGTGCCTTCCTCGGGCCCAGAGCTCTGTAGAAGGAAAAGACTTCAGAGATGAAGATAAAACTGCTCCTGCTGGAGGAACTGCTGTTGTAACAGCACCCGAGTACCCGCTTTTGGGTACATATTGCTGAAAATGGCCTCAAAAAGGCGGATGTGAAGATGTTAGGGAATTTTTAGATATTTTATTTTAGTTATTATTTTTTACATTTTCAGTATGAGTGAGGGGAAAAGAGCAAGAAGGAGCCATCTGGCCTGGTTGAGGGGAGAAAATGAGATTGCTTGGTTTTCCTTTGCAGCAAAATGCACTGTGAGTTTTTCTGCAAATGTTAATAAAGACAGAAAGCAGTGAGACAACAGTGGCCTCCTGGGCTGCCGCTGGAAACACCTCCAGAGTGGGGCCTCCTCCCTGGGTTTGTGTGTATTATCGCTTCAGAAAAGGCCAATTTTCAGGGATGTCAGATCACCAATCTCAGTTACATTCGAGAAAACCTCTTTCTTCTAGCCCAGAGATCAACAGGGGAACGTCTGCTTTGGGCTGCAGTCTTGTCTCAGCCTGGGTGCTGTCTCCCCTGTTTACTGCTTAGCCGGGAAGAAGTGAAACAGATGTGATTGGTTTGAGATGAATGAGGTTACTGTCATGTTTCTGGCCTTCGCAGTGGTTCCTAATTGGTTGCAAGAAACTCCATGGAGTCGGAGGAGAGAGCTCTGGCTTAGAGATGGGGGTGTAGCTTCAAGTTCCAGCTTCGACCCAGCCTCATCACGTGACCTTGGACAAGGCAGTACTCCTCTCCGGGCCTGTTTGCCATCTATAAAAACCAGGGCAAAAAACCAAAACTTAACACACACACACAAACAAGCCAGGGTTGGGATAAATTATCTTCACAGCTAGCTTTGCAGGGTTGGCATGGGAAATAGAATCAAATAAGCCGAATAATGGGGTCAGGTGTGGATTTAGTTCTTTCCCTGCTTCTCTTATAGTCACCCTGGGTATGAGAAGCCTGGGCTGCTTAAGAAAGTAGCAAGGGTACTTTCTTAAGTACCTTTGGTACTGCTACTCCAAAGAGCAGGGGTAGCATGGTGTGGTAGTACCTGGATGGCAGACACTTTTCATCTCAAACGCCAATGCTGATCGATTGGTAGGGCCTGTCTGAGTGCAGCTGAAGGGTGGATGAGCCTGTTTTACCCAGGCTCAGCAGGAAGGAGTGCCAAGATCAATTATTGATGTCTGTCATGGCTGGAGGAGGGTGGAGTGCTAGCGAACAATAGATGGGGAATAGATGGGGGGAACTTTGGGGTGCTGGGTATAGAGCGTAGGGACTGGGGCACTTGAATGCCCTGTCACTGGCTTTGTTGCTCTATGACCTAAGGTGAGGGTCCAATATGGGGCTGAATTTCAAAATAATCATAAAATAATCATACATGGGCGTCTTTCTTCTTCAGGAAGTCTGGTTGGTACTATAGAGTTGAGCTAGTGCATTGCTGAGCATGTGTATTTTGAAGAGGCCATTCAAGTGATTTTAATATAATTTCATCCTGGTGGAGAAACAGTAAGTAAACCACTGACAACCTATTCAGGCTCCAGTTCACTCATCAGTAGAGAGTAGGGTTTTCCTGATCGTACTGCATTGGAGCCCTGAGGCTCCAATGAGCTCGCGGAGAAGATGGTCTGAGCAGTAGCTAAAATAAATGAAGTGCACAGGCCAAGGATACAAAATGATGGCATGTATGATTCTACTTATATAAAGTTCAAAGTCAGCAAGAGAATCTATGGGAGTCAAAGTCACAACAGTGATGCCCTTTGAGCATGAGTTGGGGGGTGTCCAGGAGGGGCACGAGGGGCTCCTGGGTGCTGGTGTGTTCATCCTCTCATCCTGGCTGGTGGTAACATAGGTAGGCTCAGTTTGTGAATGTTCGTTGAGCAGTACACTTCAGATCTGTGTACTCTTCCCTCTCTGTTATACTTCGACGAAAAAAAATTCTATTAATAAAACAAAAAAACAGCTAAGCTGATTCTAATCAGTTGAAAGAGTGAGAGAAGGTGCATAAAAGCCCAGATTTCTGGTTTCCTTGACACATGGCATGGTCTGGTGGCAAATGTGGGCTGGGGGTAAGCAGCAGCCGCCCCACGTGGGTGGGGCACGTTGCTGCCTTCTGTTGTGGTTCGGAGTTCCTGTTGGGATTTGAGTATAAGACCCAAAACTAAATGCTTCTCTCTGGGACTCCCAGCCTCTGTCAGGGAGTCTTTGCAGATGAATGTTGGGTGAGTTAGAAGGGAACAGACGTCTCCTGGTCATACTGGGGTTCAATCCTGACTCCACCTAAACTTACTATCTTGGTGATTTGGGGTGAGTTATTCAGCCTCTCCGAGCCTCAGTTTACCCACTTGTAAAGCAAGGAGAGTAGTACCCACACCAAAATATTGTTTTGGCCAGAGGCAGCCACTCATGCCTGTAATCCTAACACTTTGAGGGGTAAGGCGGAAGGAATGTTTGAGGCCAGGAGTTCAAGAGCATCCTGGGCAACATCGGGGGCCCTGTCTCTACAAAAAATAAAAAAATAAAAATTAGCTGCAGGTGGTGGTGCATGCCTGTTGTCCCAGCTACTTGGGAGGCCGAGGCAAGAGGATTGCTTGAACTGAGGAGTTAGAGGCTGCAGTGAGCTTTGATTGTACTACTGCACTCCAGCCTGGGCAACAGAATAAGACCCTCTCTCAAAAAATAATTGTTTTCTGGTTAGGGCAAGATTATGATTAGAAAATGCACAGTGTGCCTGGGCAGCAGGGATGCCCAGCAGAGCTTCATTTGCCCACTTTCCCCACTGCTTGCCTGGTGCTACCCCTTGTGCCTGTCAGGAAGGAAGACTCAGTTCTTGGGGAGGAGTCACCTGGACCCAGCCTTCCCGTTGCTCATCTGAGGGTGAGATGTGGGAAACCCATTCTTGGGGCCCTGGCAGTTCCCTCCTCCCTGGCCCAGCCCTGTGTCCCCAGCCAGCTGGCATTGAAGAATGAGGCCTTTCTCTGACTGGTCAGGGCTAGAGGCCCAGGCGAGGTGGTGGCTGTAGCTCCCAGCAGCTGATTCTGCTGGCCATAGCGCCAGGCTCTCCCACAGGCGAGCATCTGCTTTGCCTTGTGGGGCAACCGGCAACTAGGAACATGCCAGCTCCCTGGCGTCTTTTCTCCATCCTGCCTGCAGCAGCCGAGAGCAGCCCTGCCTAAAAGAGACAGCTCTCTGGGGCACAGAACTTCAGCAGGGAGCTCGCAGCTTGGATCTCAGCTGCCTTCTCGGCTTTTTTTAAATCCCAGATATCCCTTGGGCAGGGAGATGTGGGGACCAAGGGACTTCCCTCCTCTAAGACTCAGCAGCCTTATGTGGAAAATGGGTGTGAATCGTAGCAGCCTCTTAGGGCTGCTACGAGGAGGGACTATTTGTACTGATCCTCGTTGCTGCTCAGGAATCTTAAATATGATCGCGAATATGACTGTTGCCATTACGACTGGTTACGAGGCAGCATCAGGGGAAGCCATTTGGGTTGACTTTGGTATAAAGATGTGGTTTGAAATGCCCTGTGTCTCAGAACAATCTGTTTTGATTTATTCTACTGTGGGAATTTGAAAATGGCCCAAATGTTTCTCCTCTTCCCCACCTCTCTCTCTCAGCACTTGGATTTCCTCACTCCTGCACTCATCTCCTCGTGCACACTCACATGCTACCGTCACACTTGCTCACTCTCATCTTTCCACACTCAGAGTGCAGGTGGAACTTCCAGTGGCCCAAATACTTTTCCTTCTACCTCAAAGGCTCACACTGTTTCCACTACACGCACACACACAAACACGTATGTGTGGTCATTCTCACACTGAGACTTCTCTCCCTCTCTCTCATCCCCCTAGTTCTCTCCCTCACCCGCAGCAGAGCTGCAGGGTCAGAAGACTCGGTTCTCCCTCTGTCTCTTACTAGCCAGCTCTATGGCTGTGTGATATGGGCCAAGTCACTCAGCCTCTCTGGGCCCTGGTTTTCTTCCTCTCAAAACAGACAAACTACTCGTTTATGTTTAGAGAGATCATCATTTTCTGGCCGGGCATGGTGGCTCACACCTGTAATCTCAGTACTTTGAGAGGCCAAGGCAGGCAGATCACTTGAGGCCAGGAGTTCAAGGCCAGCCTGGCCAACCTGGTGAAATACCATCTTTACTAAAAATACAGAAGTTAGCTGGGCACGTCTGTAATCCCAGCTACTTGGGAGGCTGAGGCACAAGAATTGCCCGAACCCTGGAGGCGGAGGTTGCAATGAGTCAAGATTGCACCACTGCACTCCAGCCTGGGTGACAGAGTGAGACCGTTTCTCGAAAGAAAGAAAAAAAAAAAAAAATCAACACTTTCTTCCGCAGTATTTCAGATGATCTGAGATAAGGTTCTTTCTACATCTTAAATTCCCTAACTCTGCCAGTGAGCAGACTGGATCTTATTAGGCAGACCATGTGCCAACCTGGAATTATATCAGTATTTTAGCCTTTTCCTGGTACTGAAGAGGCATCGCTTGATTGCAAGCTAGAAACTAACACAAGGTCGGGAGAACACGGAAAGTTCAGGACGGTGATTCACTCTTCACTTTAGAGAAGCCACAGTGTCATAGTGCCGCACTCACTTTTATTCTTCTCATTTCCTCCTCATGCACCGGCAGAGATGACTTAGGGAAACAGAGGCAGCGGTCAGGTTGCCACTGTGAATGAGGGGTGGGGGGCAGCGGAAATCAAGACAGAGATTTTGTGTTTCCTGCACCACATCCATCAGAAGGATCCACTTCCTTTTGGTGTGTATCCCTCCTCCCCACCCACTTCCAGGGACAGAGAGCTAGAATGCATCGAGAGCATACCACCTCCTGTGTACTGCCCTATTGAATCCTTGCAACAACCCTACAGGTTAAGTGTGGATCCATTCCCATTTTAGGGATGGTAAGACTGGTGTATGGTGAGGCTAAGTACCTGGCCCGGCATCATACTGCGTGTCTGGCAGAGCTGGGTCTGCAGCTGGGTGCTTTGGTTCTTGAGCTAAGCTTGTGACCACCAAACCCTGCAGTCCTGAGTGGCCCTGTGTCAAGGTGGAGTGGAAAGACACAGGATTTCAAGATGAGAGGCTTGAGTTTTAATCTTGCTCTGCTATTAATTTGTTATGAGCCTTGAGTGAGTCTCTTATCCTCTGATGCTCAGGTTCCCCATTTACAAAATGAAGAGAAAACTAAAACCTGTTGCTCAAGATTACGGTGAGGCATGAGGGAGGTAAAGTGCCTGGGACAATGTGAGTGCTTCCATATGTCAGCTCTTTTCGTGGTTTTCTGATTTGCCTTGGCAAACTTTTTTGCTAGGCATGTGGGCTTGCTACCTGGCATAGAGGGCCCCGCCCTGGAGTTAGAAGAATTCATTCCCAAGTGACATTGCGCATAGGTCATCATGATGCCTTTGTATAAGACCCATTTGGCCACCAGAGTGTCTTGGGGATTACATTTCAAGCACTAAAGTGGAATGAATGAGGGATGATTTCGTGCAGTGGTATTCAACTTTACTTGTACCCACAGAACTCAAAGTTCCATGTGGAACTTTTTTTTTTTTTGAGATGAGTCTTGCTCTGTCGCCCAGACTGGAGTGCAGTGGCGCGATCTCGGCTCACTGCAACCTCCGCCTCCTGGGTCAAGCAATTCTCTGCCTCAGCCTCCCGAGTGGCTGGGATTACAGGTGCCCACCACCACGCCTGGCTATTTTTTTTTTTTTTTTGTATTTTTAGTAGAGATGGGGTTTCACCATCTTGGCCAGGCTGGTCTTGAACTCCTGACCTTGTGATCCGCCTGCCTTGGTCTCCCAAAGTGCTGGGATTACAGGCGTAAGCCACCGCACCCAGCCCACGTGGAACTTTCAAATGTGAAATTGCTCAAAATGGTGCTGCCCTGTTGAAGCAGGCATGGGGGCTGCTCCACCCTCCCCAACTCACCTCCTCACTTTGTTATCTCCTAGGGAATCCCTGGGGAACCCACTTTGAAAACCACAGGCCATCAGGTGACAGATGATGAAACTGAGACCCAGAAAGGGGCGGTAACTCACCCAGGAACCTGAAGCAGGCACTCGGCTAGAATTATTTTCATTAGCAGCCTCATTTTCCTTTTTTATAAGAGAGCTTTCCTGTGTTTCTTTTGGCTATCGATCTTAATTAATCACCTAGAGATGTGTCTTTCAATATTGACACTTACTTAGCAGCTGACGTTTCTGAATTACTCTCTCTCCTACCTTCCTCATAGTCGTAGATAAAGACTGGATGGATATTTATTGTTAAAGCTGGGAAAATGGGGCTTTTTATTTGGAAGCTTTTGAAACACTGTATTTACCCAAATAATCCTGCCTGAGTCTGCAGGTGTTTGGAGACCCAGGAAAATGTATTTGACGAAATAAATGAATAAAAATTGTGACCAGAGTGAATCCCCCTATGAGGCGGTTTGTAGGGGATCTTAAGAGTCCTATTTGAATGCAGCATCTCTCTCCACTTCCCACATCCCCCCTTTTGCAGCCCCCGCATCAATTTGGTGTTCTAGACCACGTGGCCTTCTTCCTTCAAAACCTAATTTCCACATGGATTGAGCCAGCAGTGACCAGCTACATGAAGAGCTTTAGTGAGAATCAATAGGCGAGGTCCCTGGAGTGTGCTCTACGCTGGCTGCATGTGAAACATCCCAGCTAGGATGAGGAGCAGTGAAAGAAAGATGGATGCTTGCAAGACATCTGGGATCTTGGATGTTTAAGGGCAAGGTGAAGTGACTCAGAGAGGCTTGGTGACTTGGCCAAGGTCACACAGTGACTTCCAGGCAGTGCCCTCATCCTCTAGGGTTCCTAGGCTGGTGCCCTTTCCAACACACTGAACCATTTCTTTGCTGAAAGCAGACGGCCCTTTGCTTTATTATGGAGGCAATAAACCGATTCTTTAGTGTGGCCAAAGACAGAGAGGGAGCGAGCTATTAATTAGAGGACGATTTTTAGGGCACATAAATGGGCAATGCTATCAGAGCAGGTAGAGATCACCCATGGTATGTCCAGCTGTCCCTGAGTGATGGGAGGTTCAGGAACGGAGAAGACCTGGTGCCTGCCAGCGAGCGTGGAAGAAACACATGTGAATTCAATTCAAGGCTGGCGAGGCTCGTGCTTGGCTCCCCGCACACTTTGTGTTCTGGGAGTGGGTGGAGAACACAGTCTTCTCCAAGCCTGACCCTGGCAGCCTGGCAGATTTCATTTCTTCCTTTTCTACTTGGGAGGCAGACGGGCTCCGGGGCCAGGCTGCCTGAGGTTCAGATGCTGGCTCTTACTGCGTGGATCTGTGATCTTCGGCTAACTGCTTGTGCTTATAGAGTGGGGATAGTAACAGTACCTTTCTCACAGTGTGGTGGTGAGGTCCTAATGTGATAATCCACAGCACACATACATGCTTAGGAAGTGCCTAGTGGGGTAAGCAGGCAGTTTGCATTACTTGTTACTTTAGGGCATCTTAGAAGGGAGTGTAATTGTTTCTGCATTTAAATAATAATGTTTATCACTTTCTCTGATTGTAAAAGTCACACATAAGGCTGGTGCAATGGCTCACATCTGTAATCCCAGCACTTTGGGAGGCCGTGGGTCAGCAGTTGAGGTCACTTGAGGTCAGGAGTTCAAGACCAGCCTGGCCAACCTGGTAAAATCCCATCTTTACTAAAAATACAACAATTAGTTGGACATGATGGCAGGTGCCTATAATCCCAGCTACTCAGGAAGCTGAGGCAGGAGAATCCCTTGAACCCAGGAGGTGGAGGTTGTAGTGAGTCAAGATCACACCACCGCACTCCAGCCTGGGTGACAGCAGGACTTCGTCTCAAAAAAAAAAAAAAGAAAAAGGTCACACATATACATATCTCAGCTACCTAAAGCTAATATTTTGTGTATGTTTCTTCCCAGTTGTTTCCCTGTGTGTTGTGTATGTTTGCATGTTGTTGAGTAAAATATATGAGAAGCCAGTGTCTTGGACTGAACTCTAGCACTAGGCCCCAACACACCAACCCAAAATGGAGTCATTCATGCTAAAGTTTCACCTTATCAAACTGAAACGTAAATTGTTTACTTGTAAGATCTGACCTTCCAGGAAATCAGGAGGAAGATGATAGCTTAATCTCCGAAACAGGCCAGTTTTAGCTGGTGTGATGAAGTCCTCTCTGTTTTAACCAATACAAGGAAAGTGACTTTAAATGACCAATCCACATTTTGTTCTTTGTTTCTGCCTTCTTTAGCCTTTTCCTGTCTATAAAGCCCATCTCTTCTATTCAGCTTAGCAGAACAACTTTCTTTCTTTCTTTCTTTTTTGACACAGGGTCTCACTCTGTTGCCCAGGCTGAAGTGCAGTGGCTCTATCTTGGCAACAGAGCGCCTTTCTGTTTTGTAGATGGGATGCTGCCCAGTTCATGAATCACTAATAAAAACAAATGAGATCTTTACAACTCAATTTGTTGAAATTTTGTTTCTTTGACAGTTTGTGTGTGTGGGTGTGTGCACACGCATATGTATGCATACATATATCTATCTCTATCTCTATATAAATGAGTATGTGTTATATAATTTAAAAAATAAAATCATGATTCTCATAAATCTAGAATGAACATGGGTCACAGATTGATTTAATGAGGAGGCCAGCAGGATGGAAAAGCTAGCTCTCCGGGGAATTCAAGGAACAGTGATAATGTAGGCATTGGAGAAAGAATGCCTGAATATGATGGCTGGATTGGATATAAAACTGGTTAATGCCCTATAAGGCAAAAAACTATAACCTTGGGGCTTATCTGTTTTACCAGCCAAAAAATCTACAAGTTCATGTGTAACTTTATACAAAGTTACATTCCTCTAGAATCCCCTGGGTAATTACAGGATCCTTGGGTGGGCTTGCTAAACAGTACTCCAATATGAGGTTGAAATGACACAGGCCTCTCTTTGCCTTTTTCCCACATTACAGATGATTTTTCTTAACAGTATCCATATATTCTTTTTGATCATATGCTAGAAAACACTGTGGGCCTCACCTTTCTCAATATTATAGCGCATCCATTTTCTTTTCTTTTTTTTTGAGACAGAGTCTCACTCTGTCGCCCAGGCTGGAGTGCAGTGGGCTCACTGCAACCTCTGACTCCCTGGTTCAAGGGATTCTCTTGCCTCAATCTCCCTAGTAGCTAGGATTACAGGCATGTGCCACCACCATGCCCGGCTAATTTTTGTATTTTTAGTAGAGACAGGATTTCACCATGTTGGCCAGGATGGTCTCCATCTCCTGACCTCGTGATCCACCCTCCTCAGCCTCCCAAGTGCTGCGATTACAGGCGTGAGCCACTGCACTTGGCCAGCGCATCCATTTTCAAAAGAAAGCTTTGACCTGCTCATAAACCCAGCTTGACCCACCCTCTGTGGGTGCCCCCAGCGTCTTGCTGGGGGTCCCAGGGTAGCTGGACTCACTGCTGCCACCCTCACATTTTATTGTAATCACCAATTTCCCTGTCTCTCCATTCGAACTGAGTTTTTTGAGATCAGGGATTTGTTGCGCTGAACTGGCTTCCTGATCCCACTGTCCCAAGCATCTATTATGTGAGCACATAGTGATCCACTTCAGTGTCGCTTGCTGAGTGAATACACGTGGGTTTTAAGACGCCTGGCTTTTGTCAGTTACAAAAAGATGAGCTGTGCTGTTAGGGTCCGGCAGGGACTCCTCTCCTGGAGTATTTGAGTCAAAGCAGCTCCCACCCCTCATGCAGGGTGACAGCCTATCCACTACTCCCATCTCGAATTCTGCCATTTAATTGTATTTGGACGCAACACCCTCAGTCTGCAAAACCAGTCATGCCTCTTTTCTCTAGGACTCTCTTGACCGAGCTCTCTGGTTTTCTAACTTTCTTTCCTAATCAAGGTCTTAAAGGGGTAAAAAGTTCTTGGCCTTCTAAAGCTAAGGAGGGACAAGTGTGACTTGAAGGATTAATCTCCACGCTATGAATTTTAAAGCTCTCTGGTTCCACGTGTTGGGAAAACCCATCAAAATGCTAATGACTCTGCAGTCTTGCCTCCTGCGGACCTTTTCTGCATTAGAATATATTTACATGGACTTGAGCAGGAAGCACTACAAAGAGTTGGGGTGCAGTTTTCCCAGTATTCCACCGCAGCCCTGTGGGTTATAAAGTCTGAATTAATAGCCCCAGTTGCGTGCGGAGAAAGGCTGTGGTTGGCTGTGGGGCTGGGCTGTTCACTCAATTCCAGTTTAAAGTTCTCAGCTTTCAGCTTCCTTGCTAGCTGCAGGGTGGCCAGTTTAGAAACATCTCTATTACTGTCATGTGGCTTTTTAATACTGCTTCTCTCCGAGGCAGACTACCCCTGGACATGCGTTCCTGTGTGTTTAATACTGCACATTGCGTCCACGTGGAGTTCAAGGTCTGGAACATGTTGAGACACAATTCATACCAAAGCCAACTTCAGCACTGAGGCAGTCTCTGTTCTTCTTGAACCATGTGCCAAAGCCCTGGCTATGCTTGTTACCTTTGAAAGCTCCGGTATCTTTGCTCAAATAGCCCAATGATCCAAGATGTAAGATCTCAGATGTATCCTTGGGAGGATGAATACTATTGTGTTGGCCACACCTGGCCCCTAGTGCAGGCTGGACTTAATGAGTGCTGTGACTTGGGCAGCTTTGGCTCTGTGACTGTGGATAAGATGCCTGACGCCTTTGAGCTGTGCAGTGTAGGAGAAGGAAGAGTGCAATTTAGATGAAAAGGGAAGTCCAGTGGATAATCCTTGTCCTTACCTCCTTGAAGTGATGAGAAAGTGCTTTCAGACAGCAAAAAGAGGGAGCAGATGTGGGACGATGCCCACCGATGGCAAGAGGTTTTGGGTTACACACGCTCTTTCCTACTCAGTTGGCCAACTTGGCTGTGTCCGTCTGTGGCAGGTCCTACACAGGAGGGCATCCAGAAACCCTGGCTGGCATGTGCTGTCTGCAGAAAAGCCCCAGACCAGATGGGAGGCGTGAGGGGAGATGATTCTTAATAGCAGTTGCATTGAGAATAAACAGTCTCACGCAATCATTTATGGGGAGTGGGACATTCCCCGCCTCCCTGGCCCTTCCACCCTCCTCATCCCACCAAGAGCTAATGGGCTCAGATTGGGAGGCCCGTGCCTCTGGGTTGACCCTCGGGGCCCGTTGCTGACGGTGCCCGGAGCCTGCTGCACTGTGTCAAGTACAGTAGGGAATGGCCTCCGTTTCCTGAGCGGGAATAGATCCCCATCTTTCTGAGGATGTCATGGTTTCACTTCAGCCCCACTGAGACCCTGAGGCACAATTAGCCAGGCTGCTTGGAACTCATTCTGGGAACAAAGGGTGCTGGGCCCAGTGACAGGGCGAGCAGGTGGGAAGCGCTTCCCTCCTCCAGTCAGACAAGTGCAGGTGGAGTGCCCGGCAGACACTGCAAGGTTCTCAGCGCTCAGGTGGCTTCATTAAAGGCTGCCCTGGGGTTTGCTGAGCTGGGGACGCAGCCGCAAGGCGTCCTGAGCATGCCTTGGCTCCCCTCCCTCTCCCTCGCCCCCACACCAACTCCCTACATAGCTAATTTAAAACAAAGCAAAACAAAGCCCTGGCTTGGCTTTGGAGCCATAAACTGCAGAGCTTTTATCTGTCAACAAGCAATACATCAGGCTGGCAGGGGCCCAGCCTGGATCCTGTGGCCTGGCATCAGCGTGGGAAAGGAGGTCTGAGGCTGAGCCGGCGTCCGGGGTCTCCCTGAGGACTCTGCCCCTTCTTGGGGCATAAGGCCAAGTTCTTGTGGCCTCGGGACTCAGAAGGGTGGCCATTTCTCCTAGGAGCCAGGAAGAGATGTAGGGTGGCTAGGGTTGGGAGTACAGAGCCAGGGTGGGGAGAAGAGGAGACGGAGAGAGAAATGGAAAGAGAGGGAGAGAGAGAGATGGAGGAGGGAAGAGGGAGATGGAGAGAGAAATTGCCAACAGAAGCTAACCAGGGAAAGGCTTATCATTGGGTTGGTCAACTGTCCTTGCTGCCCTTTGTTCCTTGCTGCCTCTTCCAGGAAGTCTTCCTGGCTCTCCTCCTTCTCTGAAATCCGACTGACTTGGGATTCTAGGACATCAAGAGACTCTAAACCAGTGGTCTTCAATGTTATCTGGAAACTTAATATATAAATTATTAGGAAGTCCAGTTGTTGTGAATTAAGTGTCTGTTGTGTGTGTGTGGAGGGGTGTAGCCCCCATCTGTTCTTTGTGAGAACAAAAAGGAGGGAGGGAGGGAGGGAAAGGTTCCCAGGAGAATAACTTGGAATCATGAATCATAGCTACTCCCTTTTTTTCCCCAATTTTTTTTTTTTTAGTTGTCATAAAATACACAACATAAAATTTACCATCTTGGCCATTCTTAAGTACACAGTTCAGTTATTTTAAATACATTTATAATGTTGTGCAACCGTCCATGCCATCTATCTCCATAACTCTTTTCATTTTGTAAAATGGAAAATCTATATCCATTAAGCAATAATTCTTCCCATTTCCCTCTCCGCCAGCCCCTGGTAACCTCCATTCTATTTCCGGTCTCTATGATTTTAACTATTCTACATGTGGAATCGTGCAGTATTTGTCTTTTGTGACTGACTTTTTAAAATTTAGCATAGCATTTTCAAGGTTCATCTATGTTGTAGCATGTCAGAATTTCCTTCTTTTTTAAGGCTGAATAATACACCATTGTGTAGATAGACCATATTTTGCTCATCCATTCATCTATTGATGGACACTTGAGTTACTTGCATATTTTAGCTGTTGTGAATAATCTTACTCTGAATATGAGTGTACAAATACCTCTTTGAGACCCTACTTTCTTTTCCTACTGTCTTGTTCCTGATCTTAGAAGAAAATCTTTTGGTCTTTCAGCATTGAATATGATGTTTGCTATTTGCTGTGGGTTTTTCATATATGACTTTTACTGTTTTGAGATAGTTTTGTTGTATTTTTAGTTGAATGTTTTTATTATAAAAGGATGTTGAATTTGTCAAGTGCTTTTTCTTTTGGGTATATACTCAGAAGTGGAATTGCTGGAGCATATGGTAATTCTATTTTTAATTTTTTGAGGAACTGCCATACCATTTTCTACAGTGGTTGTACCATTTCACATTCCCACCAACAGTGGGAACAGGGTTCCAGTTCCTTCACATGCTAGCCAACACTTGTTATTTTCTGTTTTTTTTTTTTTTTTTAAATAGTAACCAAGCCAGTGGGTGTGAAGTTGTATCTCATTGCAGTTCTCTTTATTTATTTACACTTGATCTTAGCCAAAAGGCTGATAAATGATTATTGATTGGTTGACTGATTTGAGACAGGGTCTCACTGTGTTGCCCAGGCTGGAGTGCAGTGGTGTGATCTTGGCTCACTACAGCCTCTGCCTCTTATGCTTAAGTGATCATCTTGCGTCAGCCACCCAAGGAACTGGGACTACAGGCATGTGCCACCGTGCCCAGCTGATTTTTTGTGTTTTTTGTAGAGACAGAGTTTTGCTATGTTGCCCAGGTCGGTCTTGGACTCCTGGGCTCAAGAGATCCACTCACCTCTTCCTCCCAAAGTGCTAGGATTACAGGCAGTGTGAGCCACTGAGCCTGGTCTCATTGCAGGTTTTGATTTGCATTTCCCTAATGTTTAGTGATGTTGAGCATATTTTCTTATACTTATTGACTGTTTGTATATCATCTTTGGAGAAATGTATTTTAATCTTCTCTGCCCATTTTTTAATTGGTTTTTTTTTGTTGTTGCTGAGTTTGAGTTTTCTGTATTTTCTGGATATTAATTCTTTGTGAGATATATGATTTGCAAATATGTTCTTCCATTCCATGGGTTGCCTTTTTGCTTTGTTTGTACTGTCTTTTGATACAGAAATTTAAAATTCTTTCATGAAGTCTGGTTTGTCTGTTTTTCCTTTTGTTGTCTGGGCTTTTAGTGTCATATCCAAGAAATCATTACAAAATCCAATGTCAAATTGCTCTGGCTAGAACTTCTAATACAATACTATGTTGAATAGAAGTGGCAAAAATGGTCATCCTTGTCTTATTCTTGATGTTAGAAGAAAAGCTTTCAGTCTTTCACCATTGAATATGATGTCTGCTGTTTGTTGTGAGTTTTTCATATATGACTTTTACTGTTTTGAGATAGTTTTCTTGTATTTTTAGTTGAATGTTTTTATTATTAAAGGGTGTTGAATTTGTCAAATGCTTTTTATGCATTATTTGATATAATTGTGTGGGGGTATTTTCCTCTTCATTCTGTTGATGTGGAGTATTACCTTGATTTTTGTATGTTTAACCATCCTTGCATTCCAGAAATAAGTCCCACTTGGTCATGGTGTATAATCATTTTAATATGCTGCCAAATTCGGGTTGATAATATTTTGTTGGGGATTTTTGCGTTAGTGCTCATAAGGGATATTGGTCTGTAGTTTTCTTTTCTTGTAAGTGTCTCTGTCTGGTTTTGGTATCAGAATAATGCTTGGCTCATTGCCCTTTTTACAGAAAGTAGCAGCAGAATATATTTTACAAAATTCCTGCTTCTTCTATTTATCGAGTGTTTATGATAGGCAGGGTACTGTGGGAATCATTTGCAATCTATTAGCTCATCCAATCCCTAGCTCAAGCCTGTGAAGTGGGACTATGGCTGTCCACACTTTGCAGGTGGATATCCTGATATTTGCTGGGATAGAGAATTTTACTGAGGTCGCATTGGTAGCAAGAGGCAGAACTGAGATTTAAACTCAGATCTGTGGGGGCATACAAGCCTGACTTCTTAACCACAGTGCTTTACAGTAATTTCATGCTGGGGGCTCCTCATCTCCTACCGTGTTTCCTACCCCTGTTGCAGATAGGCAGCAGGCTACACTGCGGAATTAGTCCCTGTGCAAAGCCCATTCACAGGAACCGTCCAAACAGTGCTATGCTGTTCAGTTATCCTGACCCTTTATCGATTTTAGAGTTCCCCCAAAATGGCATCTTTTCAGGGCTTCTATCAGCAGCTGTCCTTCTGCTGTACATCAGGCAGTTTGCCTATCCCATGCCTGTTCAAAAGCTGGCCTATTGAACACAGTTGGCAAAACAACTACCCTGCATACTGGGGCTTAGCTTAGACACAGGAAAGCTTTGGTCTCCTTGTGGCACTGTTGAATTCTTCAGCATCTGGGTCAGCAAAGGCCAAGACAAGAGGCAGCTCTGACCACTCCTTCCTGAAGGCCTTATCTGTAGATCTATGGATCGAGCAGGTGGTACAGTGGAACGAGCTAGGGGTGATGCTGTTTGACCACATGGTCTCTGCTCAGACCCACTGACTCTGGAAGACTAAAGCTAGGCTCTTCATAGTCCTAAGAGTCTCAGTTTCTCAGGGTCTAGAGAAAATTATATAAATAGTTGAGGGTCATTCATTCCCTCTTTTTCTCACCATTAACCTAGTTCTGTCTTCCCACATTTGGTTAACTAATTGTTTTATAGATCCACTTGTCTTCCCCCTGTCCTTCTATTCATCCCTGCATTCATTCATCTCTCCATCCACCCAGTCATCTTCCCATCCCTCTACCAATTATAGCCTAGTTCCTTCTTTCTACCATTCAAGTTCTTTTATAAATCCATTCACTACCCATCCACCAATTTCTCCTAGTTGTCTATCCATCCAACTATTATTTGCAGAGTCAGTAACTGAGACTTATAGAGGGAGTAAGATACCACCCATATCTTTGAGGAACTCATAGTCTGGTAGGTGGGAAAAATCACATAAACAAAAAATATACTGTTATCTATACACACAATTTGTGATGTGAGCCCGGAGAACAATGACTTATTATGCATGTTGAGAGAGTGGGAAGGTTTCACAAAGGAGTTAACTGAAAGAAGGTTTTGAAGGATGATTAAGAGTTTGCCAAGTGAGGGGAGGGGTGAAACTCAGGGTTAAGAAAGGAAGAGAGGAATTCCAGGAAGAGCAAACATCAGTGAAGTTGGGCTGAGCACACTCTGAGTCCAGGTGAGTACAATTTGACTGTGGGGTCTGTGCATATGGCAAAAACCTGAAGGTGGGCCTGGAAGGGAATTGGGGATCAGCTGATAAAAGGCCTTGTGTCTAGACAAAGGGAGGCCAGGGAACCCACTAAAGCAGGAGACAGACACAGTGCTCTCCGTTTATGGGCTCACTCTGACAGTGAAGGAGAGGGCAGAGCAGGGAACAAAGGCTGCAGGCTGGCAGACCAGCCAGGAGCCCGTGTGCAGCAAGCAGACTGCAGTAAGGAGGGTGAGCCCATCCAGGGACTGGCAGGTTCTATGAGGATGGAGAGTCAAGGCTGCTTTGGGACACATGAGGTGAATAGAATCAGTAGCTGGGAAATAGACAAGAGTCTTTGATCTGGGTTTTGGTTGCACAGGGATGCTCTGTTTGTGAAAATTCAGTGGGGTGTATATTCATGGTGTGTGTGCTATTGTGTATATATGTTATATTTCAATTAAAACAAAAGTAGAGTAGGAAACATCAGGAGGCATATTAAAGTTTCTCATCTGGGCCTCATCCAGGACACTGAAGTGGGCTGACTAAATTTTTCTTATAAATTGAGAGCTCTACCCCTAGTTTGGAGGAAAGAAGAGAAGGAAGAAGCTCTAACTTTTGAGCCAGGCCTTGCAAAATGAGTGAAATTGGCTTATACTCATCATAGTTACTGCCACCTATTAAGCTCTTATATTTTGTGGATTCTAAGGCACACTTTTTTTTTTTAAACATCTTAATGTCTCTAAAACCAGGATACATTGTACAAAAAGTGATGTCATAGTGAATTTAATTAATTGGTAGTGTTTTCTGTTTCTTAGAAGTACTTAAAATTACGGTGTCATTATAATCCATGGAGACTTCCATTCAAGAGCCATGATATCGTGTGCCAGGCCCTCTGCTAAGTCCTGCTACACATTTCTCATCGAATCTCACAACAGCCTGTGAGTCATCAGCTGTTGTAAGCCCTGTGTCATAGATAAGGAGTCCAGGTATGATGTAGGTAGGTCACTTGCTCTGGGTCACAGCTAGTAAGAACTCGATTTAGGATTTCAACCTGTGCCACCTCAAACATTCGGGAGAACTGTGTACAGAGCAAGATCAAGTCGGGCTGGGAGGGTTGTTGGAACTTCCCAAAGCCCAAGACTAACCAGGTCAAGGGTGACCCCCATCATCTGCCCACCAGGCTTACACTCTGCCACTTGCACCCAGGACCCGTTCCTGCTCCTTAGCCCTAAACCTTGGGATTCCTTTCTCCATCTCCCAGGACAGCTCTGGCTCTAATATCTATAGTGACTCCCCTCCCCCGCAGAGAGGAGGGGACTGCAATGAGATCTCATGGGCACGGGGGAAACATTCTAAGCCCAGCTGGTTTCCCTCACACAATGCAGATTTGCTTAAATGGGAATTAGGATTAGTGCTGGGTTTTGCCTCTTCTGGCAGGCTGGTAATAAACTAATCTCTGAGGCTGCAGGAAGGCAAAATTCCACCAAAGATGGGAGACAGCTTAAGGCTCTGGAGCGCAAAAACTGGAAAGTAATTTTGTTATTGACAGGCGCTGCCCACACCTCTTGACATGCAGCCCGCAGCTCCTTCCCGGCGTGGCTGCAGCTTTTAATTCCGTTAATGTGTGACATTCACCCAGGCTGCGTGGCTGACAGGCACTCTTGACACTAATACGTGTTCTGTGCAGTCCCTGGAGCTCATAAAAGCTCATTATCAGTTCTGAGCCAGTAAATGCAGTTCCTGGCTCAGGTAGGCCCGAGTTCCTCTGCGATGCTCCAGACAGTAGAGCAGGGACATCTGCGCCAGCCAAGTCCCACACGCCTCCCTTTGTCCAGGGCCCTCAGCCTCCCAGGCCACTGGAATGTGCCTAGGAAAGCCATTCCATAGGCAGAGCCCTGGGTTCAAATTTATATCTGTGAACTGACTCAATCCAGCATTTTGGGAAGTCAGTTTGTCAGCGCTACCCAAAGGCGGAATGTGGCCAGCCTCTCCTCTGCCCACTTCTAAGCATCTGGGCTTTGGAATTGCAAGAACATTTCTACACCAAGATGGGCACCCAGGGGGTCATTCCAGCGAAGCTATAGAGGCCAGAAATAGAAATATTTGACAGAGCCACGGTGGGAAATAAACAAATGGTAAATAAATTATGACTCACATGTACTATGGGATACTGTGCAGCTATGAAAAGGACTCAAGAAGATCCATTTTGGACGTGATATCATTGACAAGTGATGTTGTAGAATGTGTGTGGTAAGATCTCATTTTTGTAAAAAGTCACACTGCATGTGTAGTCACATAGGTTCGTGCTTACACACACATGCATACATGCATTTGATTAGGTAGAATAAAGTCCAGAGGGTCTCACTCCAGAGTGTTTGCAGTGGTTCTACCTGTTAAACAGGATGGCTGGTAAGGAAGCACATACACTTTTGTAGTTAAAAATGAAAAATTTACATATATATACAAATAACTTGCCGAAGGTCATACCTATATATACACACATGTGTGTGTGTGTGTGTGTGTGTGTGTTTATGGGTTTATAAACGTAACAAATTCCTCTGATTGTAGCCTTAGTCTGGTTCATGATGCATGAGGTCCCTCTGTACTGACACTGCCTGGATGGACACTTGAGGCCCAGATAGCCAAATAAAATGAGGTCCCATCCTCCAGCCAATCCCTGTTTCCCATCAGTTAACGGAAGTCCTGAGACTCCCTTGCATGCATGAGCTGCCCTGATGCTGGGGTCTGTGGGGTAGACCTTGAACTCATCGCCTTCCTGCTTACGCCCCTCCCACTGTGGAGATGGCACTAGCACCAGGCTTCCCATGGCTGAAGTTCTAGTCCCAGCTCTAGAACTAGCACTAGTTCTAGTCCCAGCACTAGAACTTCCCATGGCCGAAGTTCTAGTCCCAGCTCAGCCTCATTTCAGTGGTGTGACCTTGGGCAAGTTATTTAACTCCTCTGAGCTCACGTTCCTCATTCCTGAAATGGTGACACTTTCTTCTGGGGTCGTAAGGGGTGTCAGGATGATGATCATCATCATCCGAGAGACCTGAAACTTGATCAGGGTTTCCACTGTGCAGCTAGTCTCTGAGGGCAGGAGGAGCCCGGGAGCGGAGAGATGAGGGAACTTCGCTTTCTCCCCTGTGCTCTGGAGGCTGTAAGTTTTGCTCTTATTTCTCAGCTGTGCATGTGACTGAGCCAGTCTCTCGGGACTGGCCTGTCTCTGCTGGCAGGTATATGGCCTGGACATGGTGAATTTGATCCTTCTCTGGTGACCTGGGGATGCTTCATCAAACTGACAGAAGGGAAGGGTTGGAGAAGCTGGACTTCTAACCCCACTGGCATTCTGGAACTGAGTTCTTTTTTCACCTCCAGAGGCTTTCCTTACTGTTACTTATCTCTTCATGGATAGCAGACCTTGAAAGTGTTGGGTTTGCTCAAAGAGTCTGCATTCATTAGGCAATGATTAATTCTTTTTCCTGTTTTCAAAATGACTCAGAAAGCCTTTTTTTCAGCCTAAGGAAACCGGAGTTCCCACACCAAGTTGATAATATTCTAGCTAGAAGCAAAGAAACACAGTGTGATGTTTTGATTAGCATGTTCAATGCCATCACATGGATGTACAGGCTCCGGGCTGACTTGGGAAGATTGAAAATATGCCCTCATTCACAGGCTCTGGAGACGCTATCCTGGGAAGCTTTGTGGGGCTGATGTTTAGTCTTGCCTTTCTAGCTGTATTAGTCCAGTCTCGCACTGCTATAAAGAAATACCGGAGACTGGGTAATTTATAAAAAAAAGATTTGATTGGCTCACAGTTCTGTAGGCTGTACAGGAAGCATGACAGTATCTGCTTCTGAGGAGGCCTCAGGAAACTTACAATCATGGTGGAAGGGGAAGCACACACAGTGACATGGTAGAGACAGGAGCAAGAGAGAGAGGGGAAGGTGCTACGCACTTTTAAACAACCAGATCTCACGATATCTCACTCAAGAGAACAGCACCGAGGGGATGGTGCTAACTCATTCATGAGAAACTATCTCCATCATCCAATCACCTCCCACCTGCCTGGATGGACATCTGAGGCCCCACCTCTGACATTGGGAATTACAATTCAATGTGAGATTTGGTGGGGACACATTTAAACCATATCACCAGCCATGGGTGCCCTGTCTGGCTTCTGTGCTTGCAGTGATGGAAGTAGGGAAAGGAGACCTTGGGGAGTGGGAGCCACATGTGGACTGAGGTGGTCCCCAAAGACTCCTGCCTTTTTGAAATGTGTTTCTCTCTCTTCTTTCTCTAGAGTGTATCCAGAAGCTACTGTCAGGAGGACACTGTAAGAGAAGCTTGGCACCCCTGGACCCAAAGGAAAAGACACCAGTGGAAAGAGGTATGAAGTGGCAACGTGGCAGGGTGGCATCTTCGCTTACTCGAACAAGAGGGTCTTCTCTTCTGTCTTCTGTTCCTGCCCTCCAAACCACTACTTCCATGTGAGAGGGCTCTCAACTCTTACCCAAGGGGCACAGGGCAGGAGAAGGGTGGCTTCACTATTCTCCTCACCCCTAGACATTTACTCATGGATGAGGGCGATGGGGCCACCTTGGTGCAGGAAGTGAGGGTCGATGGATGGCAGGGAGTGAGCCCTTCAAGGAAGAGTAGAGCTCCTGGGGGCTCCAGGCAGGGTCATGAGGGCTCATGGAATCTGTATCAAGGACCTCTCCCCGACCTCAGCCTCCCCCATACCCACCACAGTCTTGGGACTGTAAGGAGACCACTTCCTAGGGCGATTACCATCCCTCTGCCCTCGATTCTCTTTTGAACAAAGTCTAAATCCACAAGTACTAGGATCAATCACCACATTCTATGGTGAAACTGAGAACAGAAAAGCCTTGGTCTGCTTCGGAGGCTCTGGGAAGTCCTTCTTGAGCTGACCATGATTCTGGGACTGGTGATGGGCTGGCTGGCCTCATGGAAGCTTTCTGGATGAAAAGCCAAGATGTCTGTCCTCTGAGCAGCCTCGACCAACAGTGTGACTTATAAGTCATTTCCCTCATTGGGCCTCATTTTCTCATTGTAAAATGAGGCAGCTGCAACTTGAATCTCTGTTCTAGCACTCACATCCTCCATTTCTGGGATTCCAAGACCAGGGCTGAAATAGAAGAAGTGACAGGTCAGGGGTTGGGAGGTTGTGGAAGGCCATGGAGAGGAGAGGGGATTCGAAAACTCCAAGGAGATCTGATTGCCTGTCTTGGGCAAAGGACGATGGCTCTAACCCTTGGTGGTAAATCACAGGGTTTGAGGTGCAGAGGAACCTGGGTTTGAGTCCCTGCCTATCAGAAGAGAAACCAGCAATATGACAGAGGGCTTCATGCCCCAGGCACAGTGTGATGCTCATTCGCTGCACCATCCCATTCTGTCCTCTTAACCGTCCTGTCATCTTGCCACTGTGATTACCTCCACACTACGGAAGAGAAAACCAGGCCTCAGAGAAGTTAGGTGACTTGCCTAAGGTCACATAGCACTGAGTAATGTCATTGAGATTTGAAGCCACTGCCTGAACTGCCATACAATTCTTGTGTCTTTTGCTTACTAAAGTCTGTGACTTGAAGCTTAAGATTAAAAATAATTAGACAAATCATCTCTCTGAAGTTCCATTTCCTGTTAAAAACATAAAAATGGTTTGTTTCCTTGTCCTACACTTTTTTTTTTTTTTTTTTTAAATTTTGGGCATCTCATGAAATCCCTGCAGGCCTTGATATTCTGATCTCTAAAATGGGACAGTGACACTTACTCACGGGTTGCTTTGGGGAAGACGAGGAAGACTTAGGAAGCTCCCCACACTGTTTCCTATACGTGTGCCCTCCACACTCACTCCACCTGCTTCCCCTGCCTGGGCTGCTGGCAGGTGTATGGGGTGTGCAGATTGTGAAGTGCTGCACTACTGCCTAATGGCACTTTCTATTTCGGCTGCCTCTGTGCCCATAGTCAGAAAGCACTTGGCCACTTTCTTAGTCACCAATCTGATAGTTCACTCGCCCTTCTGGAGTGTGCCGCTGGCTGCCCTAGATTATTTTAGGCTGGAATCCAAGACAGGGTGGCCGGCTCCCAGGGGCAGATAAAACAGGGCCAGGCTGAGGCTTTAGTGGACAGTGTGGGAGGAGCGGCGAGGCCTGGGGCCTGCTGGGGCTGTCCCTCACTGACAGCGTCTGTGTCCCACGGCTCACCCTGCCAGTTGCCAGGACCATAATCTTAATTGTAAACCTCCTGGCAGCAGCTGCCCTGATCCCCACAGGAAGCAGTTGCCTTATCACAGAGCCTGGATCCTGCCCAGTATTCTTAATCTGGAGAAGGCACTGAAGTGAGTCAGAAAAACCTTCCTGTCCCCAGGACCTTTCTTCTTGGGGATATTTCTCCATCAGGGGAAGCCGTGGGCCTCAAGCCTCGGTGTGTAAGAGGAAAAAAGTCTCTTTAAGTGCAGAGCAAAGCAGCAGGGTTGCTATTGTTCTTGGTTTACTTTCAGGAGGACAGCCCAGGGAGCAGAGCTATTTAGCCTTGCCCCTCTTGTTAGCCAGGAAACAGATAAACGTTATAGCATCACAGGGAAAATATAAAGACGACCATAAAGCAACAGGCAGAGAGGCATACACTGTCATGGAAAAGCTTTGCTGGGGTTTTGGAGCTAGAAGGATGGGGGCTGAGTCCCAGCTCTGCCCTTCAGTACTGTTTGGCTTGGGGGCAAGTGACTTGATCCCCCACAGCCTCAGTTTTCTCATCTGTAAGATGGGCAAAGAGCATGCACCCCACTGGGTGGTTGTGAGGTCAAGGTGACTACCATGGGAAGCCCCTGTTTGCTTTGAACAATGGCAGCCCCCTTGGAATAGTGTAGCCTCCCAAGGTGACCTCCTTGAAGAGTGCCAGGCTCTTGGGATGTAAGAGCTGGGTGTTTGTAACCAAACAGTGGGGTTACCCTGGAGACACATACCTCCTTCTGTGCAAGGTCTAAAAAAGGGCTGTAAGAGGGACCTGGGTTGTGTCAGCTCCCTGTCCTGATGTGCTATCTCTTAGAGCCACCTCAAGTGTGAGCAGTTCATCCCAAGTCTCATCCCAAGTCTGTGACACTTCACTCACAGCCATCTTTACTGGACTTTTTCGTAGATAATTGTTAATCCTACCCACACTCCAGAAGGCAGGCATTAATAAGCTCTTTCAATGATTCCAGGCTTCATGTCTAAAAAGCAGCAAGGTAAGGACCCAAACACAGGGTTCCTAGCCCAAGGACAGTGTGTTTGTGGGAGCTCCTCATGGCACTCTCTGCACCTAGAGGCACCCGCTGTGCCCACAGTGGCACTCTTCTCCAATTCACCACCCAGTCTTGCACTGAGTGTGGTGCTAAGGCAGAAATGAAAGTCCCCTGATGTTTTTATCTCCCCAGCCAGCCGTTTGAGGCAGGCTAAGTGAGAGAAGGCAATTTCTATGGATTCCCCAGGCTCCAGTTTATCTTTTTTTTTGTTATTGTTGCTCAAACTTTTGGTGTTCTATCTAAGAATCCATTGCCAAATTTGAGGTCATAGAGATTTACTCCTGTGCTTTATTCTAGGAGTTTTATTTAGCTCCTACATTTAGGTCATTGATCTTTTTGAGTTAATTTTCATATATGGAGTGAGGTAGGGATTCAGTATCATTCTAGTGTATGTGGATATCCAGTTGTCCTTGCACTATTTGTTGAAGAGACTATCTTTTCTCTAGTGTATTACCTTTGCTCCTTTGTCAAATATCAGTTGACATATATATGTGGCTCTATTTCTGGGCTTTGTATTCTGTGCCAATAATCTGTCTGTACTTTCATGAATACCACACCATTTTATTACTGTATCTTTATAGTAACTCTTAAAGTTGGGTAGTGTCAATTCTTCCAACATTGTTCTTCTCTTTCAATTTTGGGTTGACTATTCTGGGTGTTTTGCTTCTCCAAATAAACCTTAGAATCAGGTTGTTGATATCCATTAAACAACTTGCAGGATTTTGATTGGGATTGTCTTGAATCTATAGATCAAGTTGGGAAGAACTGACATCTTGACAGTGTTGAGTCTTCCTATTTTTGAACATTGACTATCTTTCAGTGTTTTCATTTATTTACTTCTTTGATTTCTTCAATCTAGTTTTGTAGTTTTCCTCATACAGATCTTATATATATTTTGTTACCCTCAAATTTCTCATAATTGAGTATGATATTAACTATTGGTGTTTTGTAGATGCTCTTTATCAACTTGAGGAAGAAGATCCCCTTAATTCCTAGTTTGCTGAGAGTTTTTATCATGAATAGGTGTTGGATTTTGTCAAATCCTTTTTCTGCATTTATTGATATGATCGTGCAATTTTTCTTCATTAGGTTGTTGATATGATGGTTTATATTATTTGATTTGTTTTTTTTTTTTTTTTTTCTTTCTTTCTTTCTTTTTTGAGACCATCTTGCTCTGTTGCCCAGGCTGGAGTGCAGTGGTGTGATTTCTGGTCACTGCAACCTCTGCCTTCCAGGTTTAAGAAATTCTTTGCCTTAGCCTCCTGAATAGCTAGGATTACAGGCACATGCCACTATGCCCAGCTAATTTTGTTTTGTATTTTTAGTAGAGATGAGGTTTCACCATTTTGGCCAGGCTAGTCTTGAACTCTTGACCTCGTGATCCACCTGCCTCGGCCTCCCAAAGTGCTAGGATTACAGGCGTGAGCCACTGCGCCCAGCCTATTATTGGATGTTTTAATATTGAACCAGTTTTGTGTACCTGGAATAAATCTCACCTGATCATGGTATCTAAGAGTTTTTATACATTCTTGGGTTTAATTTGTTAATATTTGTTGAGGATTTTTGCATTTACATTCATGAGAGATATTGGTCTGTAGTTTTCTTGTAATGATTTTTTTCTGGTTTAGGTATCAGCATAATGATGGCCTCACAAAATGAGTTAGGAAGTATTCTCTCCACTTCTATACTCTGGAAGAGATTATTGAGAATTGGTATAATTTCTCCCGTAAGTATTTGTTAGAATTCGCCAGTGAACTCACCTGGGCCTGATGCTTTCTTTCTTTGCAAGGTTTATTGATTAGATTTCTTTAATAAATATAGGCCTATTAAGATTGTCAGTTTCTTTTTTGTGTGAGCTTTGGCAGATTGTGTCTTTCTACGAATTGGTACATTTTATCTAAGTTATCAAATTTGTAGGCATAAACTTTTGCACATTTGTGGGCATAGAGTTGTGTATTTCTTTTATCCTTTCATGTCTATGGGACATTCCCATGTCTATGGGAACTGTAGTGATATCCCCTTTTTCATTTCTGATATTAGTAATTGGTGTCTTTTCTGGTTTTTCTTAGTTAACCTAGCCAGAGTTCTATTGATTTTATAGATCTTTTCAAAGAACCAGCATTTGGATTTGTTGAATTGATTTCATGTTTTCTGAAGGCTATGTTTTAATCATGGCTCTATCACTAAGTATCTGAGGGATCTTATGGATAAATCTTTTTGATTCTATATCTCAGTTTTTACATCTGCAGAATGGTGTGGCGATAACAATGCCTAGCCCTTAGTTGACTTGAGGGCAAAGGTCAAATGTGAGTACACATTCATTTATTCAGCAAATATTTGTTGAGACCCTACCATGTACCTGGCACTGCTCTACATGCTGGGAATATTGTTTTGAATGAAATAGCAGAGTCTCTGCCCTTATGGAGCTTGCCTTCTGGTTGAGGGAAACAGAAACCAAACAAATACATTGAATATCAGGTGCTATTAGGTACTATGAAGTTCAATAATGACTGGAAGGGGCAGGGAGTGACTCAGGTGGTGGGTTGGGGGAGGATTGCTATTATGGATAGGAGGTACAGGGAAGGCCCTCCTAGTCAGATGTAATTTGAGCAGACACCTGAAGACAATGAGGAATAAGCCTTGACATAATCTGGGGGAAGAGCCTTCCTGTTTGAGGCAATAGCAAGAGTAAGGCACATTAGGCTGGCTGGCATGTTACAGGACCAGCGAGGATGCTGGGGTGCTACCCCCATGGTAGTGTGGATGGAGAGGAGGCCAGGAGTGAATTGGAGGCCCAGCCTGCACAGTGCTGCTAGCTAGGGTGAAAGCTTTGTATTTTGATTCTAAAGGGTCTAAGTTTGGCAGGAAGCCAGTAAGCAAGAAAGAGACCGGATCAAATTTATATTTTACTAAGATCACTCTGGCTGCTGGGTGGAGGGCAGTCTGCAGGGAGAAGGGAGACCAGTACGAACACTTATGTTGGAATCCATGGAAGAGGCAAGGTGGCTTGGAAGGTGGAATGTGGTGGAGGTGCTGAGAAGCCACAATATTCAGGATCTATTTTGAGAGCAAAGTTGATAGGACTTGCTGATACGATGGGGGTGAGAGAAAGAGGAGTCAAGGTCAACCACAGCTTCTGGCCTGAGATGGAAGAGCCTAGGGTGGGTTCTGGCAGAGAGTGTAGGGAGGGCATATTGAGTTCTTCTCAGGCATTTTAAGTTGAGATGCTTATTAATCACTAAAGTGGAGGTGGAGAGGAGTGGCTGGAGATATGCACCTGGGGTTCAGGGGTGAGGGTGGGGCTGGTCTCCAAATTTGAGAGCCATCAGCTTATAGAGAGTATTTCAAACCTTTGACCATAATGAGATTACTCAGGAAGTGAGTGAAGATGCAAAAGATGACGGAGGACTGAGCCACTGTCAAGGGCAGTCATGTGTTGTTTGAGAAAATTCTGGTCCCAGGCAAGGGTGGATATACTGAGCAGAAGTGTGCACCTTAGGCAGGGGCAAAGGTGAGAGGCTTGAGGATGAGTGGAGAAATGAAGTTCTGTGCCTTGCTGCAAGGTCTGGCTGGATCTTCTAATGTCTTTATCGGATCATTCATTCATTCGTTCATTCATATGAACCAAAACACTTATCAAGTGTCAATTGTGCTGGAAGCACAAGGCTATTTACCTGTGGGCCCCAGATGTAAATGACACATAGTGCCTGAGCTGGAGGAGGCCACCATTCAGCTGTTGATGCCTGACATAAAATGTGACAGGTGCAGCAGAGGCATTCCTAGGTATGTTAGTCAGCTTTTCCAGAGAAACAACCGATAGAATATACAGTCAGCTGGATATACAGATAGGATATCAGGATAGATATCCAATAGGATATACAACCCTCTGTATCCATGGGTTTTGCATCTGTGGATTCAACCAACTCTGAACCAAAAATATTCTAGAAAAAAACTGCAAAATAATACAAAAACTCCCAATACAGTGTATTAGCTATCATGAGTAAACTAGAGATGATTTAAAGTGTACAGGAGGATGTGCATAAGTTATAAGCAAATACTGTTCCATTTGATATCAGGGACTTGAGCATTAATGCATTTTGATATCAAAGAGGGTCCTGGAACCAAGGGATGGTTACCTCCATGGATTCTAAGAGATGACTGTTTATATAAAGAGATTTATTATGAAGAATTGGCTCATGTGACTATAGAGGCCGAGAAAAAAAAGTCCTGAGATCAGCACTTTAGGTTTGTGACTCAGGAGAGTTGATGGTGTAAGTTCCAGTCCAAGAAGAGGAGAAGTCCAGTGTTCCAGCTCAAGAAGTCAGACTGGTGAAATTTCCCCTTACTCAGCCTTTTGGTCTATTCAGGTCTCCAGTTGATTGGATAAGACACAGCTGCACTGGGGAGGGCCATCTGCTTTACTCAGTCTACCTATTTAAATGTCAGTTTCATCCAGAAACACCCTGGAAGACACTCCCAGAATAATGTTTGACCCAAATTATCCATCACTCTAGGATATTTGACACCCAGAGCACATGATTTTTGTATACTTGCTTCCTCTATACAACAAAATTATTTTCAGTAATAATGATGAAATAAAATCAATTAGAATAATGGCCAGAAAAGAGACTGAAAATTTTGTGAACTTTGTATTTATAACCATGCCAGTAAACAAACATTATGACATGAAACAGTAAAAAGGTAATGGGTCAACAGTTCTTAATTACATTAATAGATAATTTGACAAAAGAGAAAATAATACATGAAGAAATTTGCAAAATGCATTAATGCTTAAGTCCCTGATATAAAATGGAGTAGTATGTGCTTATAACCTATGCACATCCTCCTGTATACTGTAAATCATCTCTAGTTTATTCATGATAGGTAATACACTGTATTGGGAGTTTCTGTATTATTTTGCATTGTTATTTATTTATTTATTTTGAGATGGAGTTTCACTATTTCTGCCCACGCTGGAGTGCAATGGCGCCATCTCAGCTTACTGCAACCTCTGCCTGCCGGGTTCAAGCGATTCTCCTGCCTTAGCCTCCTGAGTAGTTGGGATTATAGGCGCACACCACCATGCCCGGCTAATTTGTGTATTTTTAGTAGAGATGGGGTTTCGCCATGTTGGTCAGGCTAGTTTCGAACACCTGACCTCAGGTGATCCACCTGCCTTAGCCTCCCAAAATGTTGGGATTACAGGCATGAGCCACTGCACTCGGCCCGATTCTGAATTCTTATTGTCTAAATGAACGGGTATCACAGGATCCACACATGTTGGCTTCTGAATGAATAAGTAGGTGCTCTCTGAATTCACACCTATGCAAACACAATGTGTTTTAAAGGCTAAGTAATAAAAATATGCTCATTTGAAGCTTACATACATATTATTAAAACTCACCAGTGACTGCTGCAATTGTTTAGAACTTAGATCACCAAACGATTTTTTGTTTCTCAAAGTGGAGTGTTTTATCACTGACATTGTTTAGAACTGTCAGCTTTTAGTGGGTTTTAGGTTTGTTTTAAAATTCCCTACAGGCAGTTAGTTCATCCCTTTGTTGCCAGCTCCCTGGAAGGACGGCTTCCACTGCCCCGCTCTTGGCACGCCCATGGCGAGATGCTCCCAAGAGAGTTGCTGTGAGGGGACGGGATGGAACGGTAGTCAGAAGGTCGGGGAGACCCTGTAACTGAGTCCTGCAATAGGACCAGGTAATCTCCAGGTGGAATGGATGGACACAAGGCAGAGCCTCGTAGCCTGGGGACCCCTGGCATCCTGGGAACCCTGGGTCAGTAGGTGTTTTTACTGAAAAAAGCCGCCAGGGTTCTGAGCACCATCTGTGTACCCGTGCTTGGGGTTATGGAGAGCTGGGCACTAAAAGCTTCGTCTTCAGAGTGGCAGTTTGGAGCCTGCGAGGCTGCCTCCCTCCCAGTCCTGCGCTCCTCAGTCGGACTCCCACCCTCAGCCCCTCTCTCTCCTTCCCTTTCTCTTTCAGCAGTGCCATGGAGGCAGCTGTTCTAATTAAAAATCGTGTAAATACCAGGAGATAAGGATCCAGGGGTTTTGTTTTTTATTTCTGCCGAGACTCCCCAGAGAGTCTCTTCAGTAGGAAAGGTCCCTTTGGAGCTGAGATTTTTCTCCTGGACTTCAAAGACAGGGCTTCTTAGGAACAGAACATCTGTTTAAACTGAACTTGAACCAAGAGGCAGGCAGGCATGTCCCACGGGAGAAGGAGGGGGCAGAGCCCAAGGGTGTGGAATCTGCTTTCTGTCCCTGGGGGAAGCTCCGCAGGCAGGCTCATTCCTGCATCTCACAGCGTGTCCCCATGCTGGGCAGCTTCTCTTAGTAAATGCAGAGGAAGTGATGGCAGGAGACCCACAGGCCTGGGGCTGGGCTTTGGGCGGACTGCTGTCCAGATAGCATCCAGGCTCCTGACCTCAAAGCCTCTCCATTCAGGAGAGGTAGCAAGGAAACCTGGGGTGACAGAGTTGGCTCCTCCTGCCTGGAGGTCCCTGTGGTCCTCAGAAGTCACCTTCCAACTGGGGACCTCCCAGCTCTTGTCATTTGCATGGACAGAGCCTCCTTCATCCTCCCTTCTTCCCTCCTGATTTCCCTCCCTTCTTTTTTACTTCCCTCCATTCACTAGGCGTCCACTGGGGTTCAGAGATGAAAAACTCCCAATCTCTGACTTTGAAGGGCTTACCACCTGGTAGAACAACCAGGTTGATCTCAAAAGATAAGAAAAGTTGAGCACTTTGGTTGTGTGTGTGTGGCTGTTCTTGTTAAGGCAAGGAAACAATTCAGAGCTTGGAAAATGAAGGGAAAAGAAATCATTCACTTCCTCTCTCAGGACCAGAGCCTCCTTCGTTTCCTGCTTTTGTTCACACTCAGGCGTGTGTTCAATAGTTGACACCAGAAAGTCCGTTCAGTTTGGCTTCCTGCTTTTTTTCCCCCCATCTCTCCTGGCCTTCCAGTGTGTGAGATTCTTTCCTGGGCATCACAGGCCTGGAGGACCCCTACTGTTGGACACTCAGCTGCATCCAGTGTCTGCTGTCACCTGCATGCCTGCTGGGAGGGGTCGCCAGGTACAGCAAATAAAATTAAAGGATGCCCAGCTAAATCTGAACTTCCTATAGACAATGACTCAATTTTTACTATAAGTCTGCCCCGTGCAATATTAGTTCCGTGTACTATTTAGGAAGAATCACTGAAAGATTATTTGTTGTTTATCTGAAATTCAGACTTCACTGGGCATCCTATATTTTGTCTGGGAACCCTGTGCCTGGAGTATCTGTTTGCACGTGTATAGTCAATGCTGCATTACTTAATGATAGGGAGAACTATCTGGCTGATAATGTTCCTCTCTGCATTTGTGGGGAACACTCTTCCTAACTTGAATCGCTCCTGTTCCTGCCCACGCTTCTGGACTGCTCTGCAGCTTAGCATACCTGGAGGTCACTGAATCCCAATAGGTCCTCTCCAGGCACGTTTCATTCCCAGCCTCCTTCTGGGAGCCTCTAGTGACTGCAGTGGTTTGGTTTGCTCCCTCTAGTGGGGAGGGGGTGGGAGGGGGCGGTGGGAGGTGAAAAATTTGCACTCCGTTGGGCCTCTGGGGCTGCTTTCTCCAGCAACCGCCAGCATCTTTGGCAGGGATGGAAACAAGGATTGTGTTCCTGCCGCGCTGGAGGGAGGAAGGCTTGAGGATGGATGTTGCTCCAGGCTGCTAACCTATAGAGGTCGATGACATCTTTCTCTCCATCAGTGAATTTATTTTTCATTCCAAGGCAACTTTCAGGGTGGTAAAAATATAAAGCTAAGTGGCAGACAGTTTTTTTAAAAAGTGATTGTAGGCTGGGAAGACAGGGTTTTTTGCCTTGTGGTTAAATGGATTTTCTGTTTAACTGAAGGTTAAGTAGAAAACTCGTTTTGATTCATCCTCTGTTGTTGCCAATCTTTCTAAAATGTATTAGCTGCTCCCTGGTTTTCCTAAGTGCACCATAATGACCATAATTGAATCTCTCTGCTGGCAGAGGATCCTGTGGGGCATCTGGGCACACTGTTGTAAATGTCAGTCTTCACCGAGTGGCCCAGTTATTGGGCTTTACAGCCTGCAGCGTAGGCTGGTGTGCTCTGCAGTGGCCTTCACATTCGCTGTCCTCTCATTCTGCCTGCCCAGCCACCCTGGGCCGGGACTCAGGAAAGGAATTAGTAAGACCACTGTATAAATGTAGAAACTGAGGCCCACTTGGGGAAAGATTGGCCCGAGTCACATCTGGCTGGTGGAGGGGCTGGGACTGAAGCCAGCGGAGACAGCTGTGGTATTGGCCCTGATTTAAATCCTGGCTCTCACTTGCTGGCTGGGAGACCATTAAGCTTCATGAG
Source organism: Theropithecus gelada (assembly GCF_003255815.1). Lineage (NCBI taxonomy): Eukaryota > Metazoa > Chordata > Mammalia > Primates > Cercopithecidae > Theropithecus > Theropithecus gelada. The sequence continues at coordinate 20,844,122 of NC_037682.1, read as the reverse complement.
CCTCGGTTTCTTTATCTGTGATTTGGGTATAATAACCTTTCCCTGCAGAGCTACCGCTGGGGTTAAGCATGAGGATGTGGGTGGGCTGCACACCACAGCCATCATATATTTAAAGGGAAAATAGCACCCCTCCTGAAAAAGAAATCAACATACCAGTGCTGGGACCCTGTGTCCAGCTGCTTTCTGCTCTGCCGTCCTTCTTCCTCTGAGCGCTGGTGGTTTTACACGCAGACCCTGCAGCCGGAATGTCTGGGTTTGAGCCCTGACTCTGCCCCTGACTCTCCATGTAACTACAGTCTGAGTCTCAGTTCCCCGTCTATAAAGTGGAGATCGTGATCGAAAGCTGCCTCCTAGGGTTTCCATGAGGATTCAAGGGAAGGGAGCTGAGGGAAGTGGGTCAGGGCTGGCCATTGTCATCCTAGTACCTGGTTGAGTGAGTCTAGGTTCACCATGTTTCTCTGGATTTGGTTCATATTCTGAGCCTTTTAAAGGGACTGGGTTTGGGACCTAAGCTCCTTGTTGGTGCCCCAGGAGCCTGCATGAGCAGCCTGGGGAGGAGGAAAGATGCCCCCTCTCACAAGCTGGCTTTCTGCACTGTATGGCGCTTTACCCCTCCCTGGGCGCTTCCCCAGCCCTGGTTCTAAGGAAGGATGCTAAGAGAGACCTGCGGATAGCTTAGGAGGGGACCTAGAAGGGAGACTTCTGCCCTGCCATGGCCCCTGCAGTAGGGTCCCCTACCTGAGGGATGCTGGCCCTCAAATAGCTTCCCTGTTTGGGACCTTCTGTGCTCCCCCATGTGTCATACATTTCTAGCATTTCAAGAGGCATTTGTTTTTCCCATGTTAAGGGATCCATGGAGTGAGGAGACCTATCTGTGTGTGACCTCTGAACCCTTTATGGGGGACTGGACTGGGGGTGGGGAGGACATCCTGCCAAGGTGAGGCCACCTCGTCTGGCCTCTGGGCTGCTGGCTCAGCCACCTCCTGGATTCTGCAAGCAACTCTGCTTCAGCTCCCAGTGACCAGCACCTACTTCTGCCAAGCTGCTGCCTTGTCCTCCAGCTCACCCACTTCCCGGGACCCCTCTGGAACTCTATGGGGATGGGGAGGTTGCAGCTAAGTAAATAGTCACCCTATTATTTTAGGAAAGGAACAACAGCCTGTGTGCAAAGCCCCTGGGTAGGGCTGGTTTATTTATGCATTTGTCTTTAATGGGAAGGCTGAGAGAAATTGCATGGTTTGTGAATATTTACAGGCAAATTACTACAGGGAGGAAATGAATTCATTCTCTCTCCTCTCCCACTGTTAATAGATCACACTGTGGTTCCCTGAAACCTGCCTCCCACCTCCCCCGCTTTTCTTTCTTGCAACTCCTTGTAGTCTTCATGCCAGCTCCAGGAGGGCGTCTGGATAGAGGTGCCAACTTAATTTGCCATGCAGTTATTGAGTGCTAACTGTATGCCAAGCCCTGGTACAGGGACTAGGGGTACCCAGGTAGGCACCACATGTGTGGGTTCTGTCTGCAGAGCTCTGGGGCAGGCTGACTCAGGAGAGAAGGTGCCACTTGAAGGATTTTTCCCCAGGCAGAGGGAAGAGCGTAGGAGAACCCTTGGAGGGGTGAGCAGACGGGAATTACGCTCTGGGTGGGGGGTGGGGTAGTTAGTCTTCTGGTGTGGTTAGAGCACCCATGGGAGGAAGAAGGAGGTAGAGCTAGAAATGGGGGCTGGGCTGGGTTCTTTCTAGTTCTGAACTGGGGAAGGAAAGTGGGGAGAAGGGAGAGATGGCCCAGGATGGTGCAACTTGTGTAGCTAGCCAGAAGAAGCACACCTCTTGTTTAAGGGCCTGAGTTGGCAAACAGTAGCCTCTTATGGGGAGAGAGGAATTTCTCCCTCATCTCCTCTTTCCCTGGGGCCAAGAGTCATAAATGGGAGGTCTCTGGGCTGTCACTCCTCCCTCTCTTTTTCCCTGCAGACATCATCAATCAATTGCAGCACTTTTGTTGGTTCTGGAATCCTCTGGAAAACAAGCTAGGCAGTCACTACCTATTGATTCCAGCTGGCCTTCTAGAAGGAAGGTGAAGGGCCTTCTAGTAGGTGGCTGGACCTTAGGGTAGCCCCATCAGTGAATTTGCAACGGAGGAAATTTCTTCTTCTCTTTGGGCCTCAGTTTCTCTACCTGTAAAATGGGGAGAGAGATGGCTCACTTGGTCTCTGAGGACTTTCCCAGTGCTAGCCAGCCAGCATTTGTTAATACCCGCAGTTAGTTAGTCTTTCCATTAAGCGTGTGTGCACTTACTCTGGTGCTGAGTGGGGCCCTGGGATACACAGGTGATCCTGGCAGCTGAGACCTGGCCTCCTGAAGCTGACAGTCCTGGCAGTCTGTAGTTCTTAGAACCTCAGGTGTTGAGGTCATCTGACACCAAGGGCAGGGTTGTCTTGATTCTTGCAGACAAATGGCACCCAGTGCAGCCAGCTATCCAGTGGCTGGAGGTCCTAGGGATCTCTGGGGACAGTAGTCCTGGTCTCTGGGCCCACACACCAGGCATCCTCCCAGGATGGTTAGATGCCATTAGGGCTCAGTCTATGCAATAAGAGCCACAGCCCAGGCCCCAGGTCCTGTTGACCAAGCGAATAGCTGGTGTGGCCACTGGGGATCCTGAAAGGGCCCCAGGCCACGTGTATCTGTCCTGGGAACCCGCCCCAGGATTGACCCCCCAGCCCTTTTTGGCAGGGGAGAGGCCTCCATTGTGCTCCGTTTCCTTCTAGGTGTGCATGTTCCTCCTCAACCCTTCCTCCCCACCCACTCCATGGTTGTGTTCTCAGTTTACTGCAGGTCATGTCAAGTGAGATCAGCCCTTTACCCTCAGGATTCTGAAATAGAGCCAGGGAGAGGCCAGACATTTCAGAACTGTCTAGGTGCTCCCCAGGGCCAGATGCTCTCAGATGCCAATAAAAACACTGTGTCCTTTTTGTGTTCAGTGAGGGCCCCTCCTTGACCTGCTGTGGGCAGGAGTGACTAGTGATGTTCAGCTGGTTTTAGACCTTGGAGAAGGTTAATGGGATCAGTAGCATCCTAGACTGGGAGCCTTTGAGATCAGAGCTATGGGTGAAATTTATCAGTCTCATAGAGAAAATGGAGTACACCACCATGGCCTTGTTAAGACACGGATGGCCGTCTACTGCTAATGGGTACACACACTGCTGCATGCTATGCCTTAATGCCTGCCTTCCATGCACACAACTACCCACATACCTGTGCATGTTTACACACACACTGGCACACATACCTGCATACCGGTACATACCTACATACATACCTGCACACCCCCCATATACCTGTGCACACCTATCCACATGCCTGTGCACATCTATGTACACTCCTATCTAAGTGCCTGCACATACTTACCCACATCCTTGTGTCTGCCTAAGCACACATCTGCATACATCCCTGTGAACACCTACACACATACCTGTGTACACCTATGCATATACCTACCTACATCCTTGTGTCTGCCTATGTACACAGCTGCACACATCCCTGTGAACACCTACACATATACCCATGTATACCTATGCACACATCTGCCCACATCCGTGTCTGCCTATGCACACACCTGCACACATCTACCCACATCCCTGTGCACAACTGCACACACACGGGCATACCTATGCATACACTTACCCACATCCCTTCATCTGCCTATGCACACACCTGCCCACATTCCTGTGCACACCTATGCACACACCTGTGCACACTCACAGACACATGCACACACTCATTTGTGCAGACGTCTTCATACACCTCTCCTACACCACCCCCCAGCTCCTACACACCCACCCACACATCCTTGCCTACATATCTTCCTTCAGATTCATTCACTCCGAATATGTCCTCCTTGCCTGTCCCCACTGTATGCAACAATGCAACACACACACACACACACACACACGTTCACAAGCTGCAACCAAGCTATTAGATGAAATTGATTGTTTCTCAGCTCTGGGCCTACAGAGCTCAGGATTATCTCTTTACTCCAGATTATCCATTTACCTGGATGCCAACAAGCCCAGCAGGGGCTCCAGGGAGGATGGGAAGGTTGAGTCAGGGATTGTCTGGGCCCAGTACAAGTGCCCTCTGAGGCTGGGTATGTTTTCTGAGTCCTGTTTCATACCTCCCTCTGCTCATTCATTCATTCATTCACCTACCATCCGTTCATTCCATCCCTTACTGACAGCAGCGATCGAAACAAAAACATGGCCTTTGCCCTGACAAAGCTTCCCTTCTTCTTACAGTCCACCGACTTCATCATTTCCTTCATGGTTCTGATATTTGTTGAGGAGAAAATGACATCGGACTTTGATACTTGCTTTTGGAACCAGACGTCCAGTCCTGGAATCTAGTCTGTGTCTGGAATCCACTTGCTAGACCTTGGCTATGTCATGTCACCCCCAAGCCTCTGTCTATTTCCCCATCTGTAAAATAGGGATCATGGTTCCTCACTCCTGGGAAGGGCCTTGAGCCCTGCGAATGGCAGCTGTGAGTACTGACTTGAGGACTTCTGTGTTCATCAACAAAACCTTCCTTAAAACAGGGCCGCACAACTACGAGCTTCCTAAGGCTAGGGTAGGGGCCCTGGGAAACACTTTTGAAGTCCTGGTGAGTCTTTGAGCCTATCTGTGGAGTACCTACTTTTCAGACATGGCCGGTCAGTTTATTTTTTCTGTCCCTTTAAGAGAAAGCGGTTGCGAAGGGACTGGCTCATCACAAACATTAAGGAAATCTGATGCTCTAGAGGTTTCTGCAGGGGGCCGGAGGAGCAGCCAGGAACCGGTGGCTTACTCATCATGTGCCTGCAGCCTTGCTGGAGGGCCCTGGCCAGTTTCTCCCCATCTGTAGAGTAGAGATTGGAAGCCTGTTGGTGAAGGCTCGGAAGATCTCGCTGATGTCAGCCTGTTGAGCATGGTGGGTGGCTGCCTGCTGTCACCCAGTGTCCAGCACGAGGCTCTTGTTGGGAGGGAGGGAGGGAGGGAGCTCTTCCATGCAGGTGCAGAAGCTGGGGCTGCCCAGGGCGTGGAGAAACCATGAGGTGACTGAGTGACTGCTTTTTGTGTTTGTTAAAATGTTTTAACAACCTTAATTGGTCATTGGAAAACTGGACTGTTAGCTTCTCGAAGGCTGGGACATTGTGGGACGCTATCATGTCTATGTTGCTCTAGAGGCTGCAGGAGGAGCTGTAGTAGCAGCACACAGTAGGATGCAGCACATCCTGGCCGGATGACGGATAACTGGAATCTTCCAGTAGCCTGTGCTGGCATCTGTCTTCTCCCACAGCCCCGGGCACGTTTGGTAACAACCCAGGACTCTAGAACCTTTCAACATAGCCTGAGTACCTTCATACATGCTTACCCAACAACTTTTTTCCTTTTTCCCCCAAAGAGCTACAAACTTTATTGAGGTTATCTTTTATATACAAACATAAATTGTACAATAACATCCATTTTGACCTTGTATACGTCAGTCCCTGTAAGACATAGAAATTTTCCATCAGCCCAGAAAGTTCCTTCTTAGCCCTCCCCAGTTAATCTCTGTTCCTCCCCCAGGGGCAACCACTGGTCTGCTTTCCATCACTATAGACTAGCTTTGCCTGTTCCAGAACTTTCTATAAATGGAATCCTACAGTAGGTACTCTCCCGTCAGGCTCCCTTCACTCAGCTTACTAAGATTCATTTACATTGGTGCCTGTATCAGTACTTTATTACTTTTTATTGCTGAGTAATATTCCATCTTATGTATATATAATAATTTGTGTATCCATTCACCCTTTGATGGTTGTAGTACTGTTGTCAATTTTTGGCTACTACATAATCAAGCTGCTATGGACATTTGAGTCCAAGTCTTTATGTGAACACATGCCTTACTTTCTCTTGTGTAAGTATCCTGTAATATAGTAACTGCATCATAGGGTAGGTGTAGGTATAACTTCGAAGAAACTGCTGGCTGGGTGCGGTGGCTCATACCTGTAATCCCAGCACTTGGGGAGGTCGAGGTGGGCAGATCACGAGGTCAGGAGTTTGAGACCAGCCTGGCCAATATGGTGAAACCCCGTCTCTACTAAAAATACAAAAAATTAGCAGAGCGTAGTGGCGGGCACCTGTAATCCCAGCTACTTGGGAGGCTGAGGCAAGAGAATCGCTGGAACCCAGGAGGTAGAGATTGCAATGAGCCAAGATCATGCCACTGTACTCCAGCTTGGGTGACAGAGTGAGACTCCGTCCCCCTGCCAAAAAAAAAAAAAAAAAAAAAAAAACAAGAAGAAAAGAAACTGCCAAGCTGTTTTCCCAAATGCTTGTATTGGTTTCCACTCCCATCGGCTGTGTACTGGAGTTCCAGTTTCTCCACATCCTAGTCAATGCTTGCTGTGGCCAGCTTTTTCGTTTTAGACATTCTAATAGTTGTGTAACGGTATCGCGTTCTGGTTTTAATTTGTACTTCCCTATTTAACTACTGATATTAAGCGTCTTTTCATAGGCTTATTGTCATTTGAACACTTTCTTTTGTAAAATATCTGTTCAAGTCGTTTTTTTTTTTTTTTTTGACAGAGTCTTGCTCTGTCTCCCAGACTGAAGTGCAGTGGTACGATCTTGGCTCACTGTAGCCTCTGCCTCCTGGGTTCAAGCAATTCTTGTGCCTCAGCCTCCCAAGTAGCTGGGATTATAGGCTCCTGCCACCATGCCCAGCTAATTTTTATATTTTTAGTAGAGATGGCGTTTTACCATGTTGGCCAGACTGGTCTTGAACTTCTGGCTCCAGTGATCCTCCCGCCTTAGCCTCCCAAAGTGCTGGGATTACAGGTGTGAGCCATCACACATGCCTCTTTTGCCCAATTTTTATTGTATAATTTGTCCTTTTTAAAGGAATTCTTTAATTTCTAGAAGAAAACACAGAGAATATCTTTAATGACCTTGAGGTAGGCAAAGATTTCTTAGGACATTAAAAATAGTAACCATAAAAGGGAAACTTGATAAATTGACTTCACTGAAATTAAAAACCACTGTTCATTGAAACACACTGTTAGGAAAATGAATAGGAAAGCTACAACCTGGAAGAAAATAATCACAACAACATGATATATCAAGACTATTTCTTTCTTTTTTTTTTCTTTTTTTTTGAGACGGAGTCTTGCTGTGTCGCCCAGGCTGGAGTGCAGTGGTGCGATCTCAGCTCACTGCAGCCTCCACCTCGTGGGTTCAAGTGATTCTCCTGCCTCAGCCTCCTGAGTAGCTGGGACTACAGACATGTACCACCACGCCCGGCTAATTTTTGTATTTTTAGTAGAGATGGGGTTTCACCATGTTGGTCAGGCTGGTCTCGATCTCCTGACCTCGCAGTCCGCCCACCTCGGCCTCTCAGAGTGCTGGGATTACAGGCGTGAGCCACTGTGCCCGGCCTACCAAGACTATTTCTGAGGACTTGCTTATGCCAGGCATTTGCCTGACGCTGTGTGGTCCTACAAATCCCGCCCCTCTGCCTGTCAATGTCTGTGCCAGTGTCAGGTGTCATGGCCTCTCAGTCCCTCAAGGCTCTAAACTCTTTCACCCTGGTGGTTGCCTTCACAGAGGCTATTTTCTGGAACACACTTTTCCTGGCTGTTCACAAAGCTCCCTCACCCGTCTCATCTCAGGGCTCAGTTTCAATGTTTCTTCCAAAGGAAAACCTCCTCGGACCCCAGAGGCACAGCCAGGGAGGGGTCAGAGCACAGCCTGCATTGTTGGCTGAGGGAGAGATTGGAGTACAATTTAGAATCCCATCCCTTGACTTGGGGGTAAAATGCAACATGCCATTAATAAGGGGGCACTGGTACTGACAAGATGGAGAGGATATGGGGCCACGGTCCCAGATCCAGAGGCCCCTTCTGGGGCAGATATTCCTGCCTTAGCTGCTAGGGAATGGAGAGGGACCAAAGAGGCTGTCGGAAGACTCTGGGGCTCCGAGCGACAGCTGAGGACCAACCTGTACCAGTGTATGTCAGCATTTTTCTCTGGTGTGTACAGGCAGGCTCTCAGCCCTGCTCCCAGGGCCTCTGTTTCCAGCACGTGGTCTTGCTTTCGTTCTTGTCTTTACCACAGTCATGTCCATCCATTACCTTTCCACAAAGGCCATAGATTTCGAGAATGTATTCAGGCATGAACACCCCTAGGTCGGCCCCGCGAACTGGGTTGGACTCCTTGCTCTAATCTCTCTGGGGACCCTGTGCTATCGCTTCCCCTATTTATCACAGTGTAATGCAATACTATTGCAGTGTTCTTTGTTCACTGTCTGTCTCCATCCCGGGACAGAAGACTCTGTGAAGGAAGCTGCCACCCCTGCCTTGCTCTCTGCTGTGTCCCCAGCCCTCGGGGCTGTGCTTGGTACACAGGAATCGCTCCATGACTTGATCAATTAGTGATTACCCAGCAACCACCGGCAAGGTAGATGGCACAAGTACATTCTCTCCATTTTCCCAATGGGGAAATCAAGGCTCCGGGAGTTAAATGGCTTGTTCAGGGTCCCACAGTTGGCAAAAGGCAGGGTTGTGAGTGAACAGCAGATCTGGTTTTGAATATTTCTACCCTAAGGCAATTGCACTCCTAAGTTTAAACCTAATAATGTGAGTGGTGAATGCTATAAAAATGTGGAGTGCTGTATAAATAAAATGTATCATTAAAAATATCTATGGTGATTTTAATCATCCCTAACCACAGTAATGAGACAAAGCATGGTTCTAAATCTGGGCAGGGCTAGTGCTAAAATCCAGATGTTTCCTAGGGGCCTGATATATTTTGCATTGTGAATGCTTTTGTTAAATGTTGATGAGATGCAAAAGGATATTTACAAAATAAATGTAGGGGATGGATTATAATAATACATTGAGCACATGAGTACCCACCAACCAGATCCAGAGACATGGAAAACCCTGAATGCTCTGCCCGAAGTCACCTTTTTCCCATCCCAGATTTTCCATGTATTCCCTCTTGCTTTTTTTTTTTTTTTAAATAACTTTTTCACATCCATTACTTTAATGTTTTCTATTCATTTATATATTCATTCAGCAAATGCTTGTTGAGCTTTGCAACCACGGATAGAGTTACAGAGCTTCCGAATCCCACCCCTGTAGCCGTGCAGTTGTTGAAAAGGAAGAAATAGAGGTGTTTTTCCCCCCTCGTACAAAAAAGTTATCATCATGGTACGTGCCCCCTGCCCCCCACCACCCCCTGAAGCAGGCTTTTATCCCCTCAAATGCCTCATTTGTGCTTTGGCCCAAACTGCAGCCCCCTGTGAGTTTTTTCCACAAAGTACTTGTGGCTTTGGCAAGGTGGTTTTATAATGTTGATAATATTCCCTTTGTCTGGGGCCTCCCCCGCCCCTTTCCTTTTCAGTCTGTGTATTTCAGGTCTGCGGCGGGACTTTGCAGAACTTTGTACTTAGCAGGACTGGATTTGGCATAACTTCATTCCTGGGGTCTCTCACTCTTGCCGCCTGCCAAGTGGTGGGACCAGGGCAGCTTCGATGCTGGGGTCTGAGGGGCAAGAGTGGGAGGTGCCCATGAACTTGCTGGCAGAGGGTTACAAACACTTGCTACTTGCTATTTGTGTGACCCTGGGCAAGTCACTTAACTCTTCCTGTTTCCCCTTCCACAAGGTGGATATGGCAGTCGTGCCTACCTGGGCCGTGTTGAGGGTTAGGCAGGCAGAACCTGTGAAGTGCTGAACACAGTGCCTCATGCACAGTGAGGGCCCCACCCAGCTAGCTGTCAGTAGGACAGGTGAGATGAGGGCACCAAGCGATGCCACAGGACCCTGCAGTGTTTGGCCGCCTGGGATTTAAAGAGCTTGGCACATCCACCATGATCATTCAGGCTCCCGATGCTGTGCCCAGTAGGCTGGGCATGCATTGTATCTTCATTTGACAGATGAGCAGACTGAGGCTCAGAGGATGGTCCCTGCTGGTAAGTGGCAGAGCACAGCAGGGGCCTCCTTTCTGTCCAGTGGGCTGCCCGCCTCAGCCCTCCTCATGGGGAGGGGCCAGATGGGCTTCTGGGGCTAGGGACAGAGGGTAGAAGAGGCTGCAGGGAAAGAAACTCTGTGGGTCTGGGCTTTGAAAGCTGGCGTTGGGTAGGTTCAGAGTGAAACTCAGTGATGTCCTTCCCTGCAAGTTTTGTGGCATCTGCTCTCCCTAGGGGGCAAGCATGAGGGCTCTCCTCCGCCAGACCCTGCTGGTGAGTGGAAGTTGCCCCAGGATCTAGGGTGATGTGGTCACTTCCCTGCTACCTGCACAGGATTATCCACTTACTTTTTTTTTTTTTTTTTTTTTTTAAGACAGGGTTTCACTCTGTTGCCCAGGCTGGAGTGCAGTGGTACGATCTCGGCTCACTGCAACCTCTGTTCCCCGGATTCAGGCGATTCTCCTGCCTCAGCCTCCCGAGTAGCTGGTATTACAGACACCCACCACCATGCCCTGCTAAGTTGTGTATTTTCAGTAGAGACTGGGTTTCTCCATGTTGGTCAGGCTGATCTCGAACTCCTGACCTCAAGTGATCTTCCCACCTCAGCCTCCCAAAGTGCTGGGATTACAGGCATGAGCCACCGCTCCTGGCCTGTCCACTTAGGATTTTTAACCCTTGCTCCATTTTCCTCTGCCACCGTTGAGGGTGATCTTAGGAAGGCAAACCATTCTGACTATTAGCAAGGGCAGGACCTGATTAGGAAGGCATACATATGATGCTTGTGGGCTGGGGACAAGATTTGGATGGAGACACAATATAGATGAATGGATTCTAAATCTATGCAGATTGTTTGGGGCAAAAATTTCAACTCTGGAAAAACAGTGATCTAAGCTGCCAATATTTGAGTGCTTTCTATGTGCCACTGTTACCTCCATCAACTCACTTAATCCATCAACCCTGTGATGTATGTACTTTTAGGATTCCCATTTTACAAACAAGGAAACTGAGGCTCAGAGAGGAGAATTAATTCTTAGTGAGGAACACAGTTGAGATTCAAAGTCAGCTCATGTGGATTCCAGAACCTGAACTTATCCCATCCCCACCTGCAACTCGGATCTTTCCATAGTCATGGGTGCAGAACTGGAAAAATTCCTGCAGTGGACAACTCTGTGCTGGCATTGCTGGCTGTGATGGCTGATTCTCATCCTCTTAGACAGAGTGGGAAGGCAGCAGGCTTAGAGGGTAAGAGCCACACTGCCTGGCTCTCTTGGCTTCCCCATGCCTCTGTTTATCTTAAAGTGTAAATAATAGCAATCTGACTTAATAGGCTTGTTATGAGGGTTAGAGAGAGACTGCACATAAAATGTTAAAACTTGCCAGGCCCAAAGCAATTACTAGATGTGAAGATCATCTCTGCCCAGGCAAAAGCCAGGGATCTGGCTGACCTGTCCTCCAGCTGTCAGGGGATGCTTTTGAGGAGATCTGTAGCGGTCCTTTTTTGTGAGGCTGCTCTCTGGAGTTCTCAGAAGACCCCAATGTGACTGCTTACTTAACTCGCCCTTCCCAGGCTGTGTGTCTGCCTTAAAGCCCCTCGTTACAACACAGGGCAGACAGTCACACTGGCTTCTGTTCGTTGTGGACCTACTAGGAGCCTGGTCCAGGCCCAGGGACATTCCAGGCATTCTCTCTGGTAGGACAAGTATCATTATCCCCATTTTGCAGATGAAGAAAAGTTTGAGCATGGAAATCAGAGCTTGCTGGTAAACATGCCTTCTCTCCTCCATGGTTCATGCAGGGGCCCAGGAATCTTCTGTACGCAGTTGGTGGTTGAAGCTTTGGAGAGCCAGGGACCCACGGAGCAGCCCTCATCCCAGGACCCTCAGTCCCTAGATGGGTGGGATTGGTCACCACAGAACCTCAGCAGTTCTTGGGCTGCACGGCTCAGTGGAACTTTCTGTGTGGTTGAAATGCTGTCTATGTACGCTGTCCAATACGAGAGCCGCTTGCACATCAAACTTTTCTAAGTATGACTAGTGTGACCAAGGGACTAGCTTTTTAATTTTAATGAGTTTAAACGTAAAGAGGCACGTGTGACTAGTGGCTACTATATTGGTCAGTACAGGTTGGAGGATGGGTTTTCTTTTTTTTTCTTTCTTTTTTTTTTTTTTTTTTTGATTTGGAGTCTCGCTCTGTTGCCCAGGCTGGAGGGCAATGGTGCGATCTCAGCTCACTGCAACCTCCGACTCCCTGGTTCGAGCGATTCTCCTGCTCCAGCCTCCTGAGTAGCTGGGATTAGAGGCACGTGCCACCACACCCAACTAATTTTTGTACTTTTAGTAGAGACGGGGTTTCACCATGTTGGCCAGGATGCTTTTGGTCTCCTGACCTTGTATTCCGTCCACCTTGGCTTCCCAAAGTGCTGGGATTACAGGCTTGAGCCATGGCGCCCACCCCGGAGGAGAGGTTTTCTGCAAAGGGAAGCATTTGAGAGAGCTTGCAGCACCTTGCTGGTGGCTTTGTTTCTCCTGTACCAGGAGATTAAGAGGAGGTCATGTGTCATAGCTGATTTTACACTGATTCCCTCCCCGCCGCTTCATGGAGAGAAGAGAGGCCAAGTGACTGGAAGAATCCATGCATGCAGCTGGTGTTGCCTTTCTGCAAGCACCTCTATGTGGGGTGCCTGGGCTAGGCATGTGGAGAAAACCGCAAAAAGCAACGCAGGCACGTGTGTTTTCCAGAGAGGAACAGGAACAGCAAGGGAAGGAAGATCTGCGCATTTTGCCTTTGCGCTAACCTGACAATAACACCCTCGTGTCAGTCTCTGGGTTTCATTCACCCAGGAAGGGAGTGTTGCATGAATTCATCAATGAATTCTTTTCACAGCTTACCAGTGTTTGCATGACGCAGAGGCGGGATCATCAGAGAAGCTGAGGTTCTTACTTCCCAACAGAAATAAGTCACAGGCAGGGGAATTAAACAACCACCCCACGTCAAATCTTGTAGGGATCTTCCCATCTTTAGCCAAAACTGAGATTAAATTATCCAATTTGGAGCTTTTGGAAGAAAAATAGCTCTGTTGGCTTTTCCTTCTGCCAAGAAAAAAGCTCTTCAATTTGTCAGTTCCTTTATGAACTTGCTGTATGTCTTAGGACAAGTTCCTTAATGTCTCTGAGCCCCAGTTTCCACACCTGACAAAGGCATATCTTGAAGGGGATTGTAGAAATTTGATGAGACAAAAAGTGAGGCTGGTCTTGGCAAGTAACAAAACTCTGTTCACCCTTGAAAGTAGCCATGACGTTGTGCAGAGGGAGGTGAGCTCTTGAGGAGGCTTCGAGATTGGTGATTCGGAGCTGGGAGCAAGCCAGGGGTGAATGGCGGTCCGTATACCCAGAATGATGGTATTCGTGGAATGAGAAGGAAAAAAATACCCCAGATCAGTAGGAAATGACTCTTTATTTTCCTTGACTGTCAACAGGACACCACAAGCACTGGAAAAGGAAAAAACAACAGTAATCTTGTTCAAAATGTATCTCCAGGGGCCCTTGGGAAAGGCAGCTCTGCCCTCCTCCTAATTCTCGTCTCTGTGGGGCTGTGCAGGGCTCAGAGGAGCTGGAAGGCCCCCTCTGGAGCTCTTATCCCATGCCCGTGCCCCTTTCTGAGTGCTTTAGGGGCATGAAGGATGATCTGGCTAGTCCACAGGGTAGCTGGGTCTCTCAGGGTTTCTGGGGTGTCCTCATACTGTCTCTGAGTCTGAGACCTCAGACATCATGGGCTTACTGTCCTTGGTGGGTCACCGGGGCAGCAGCTTCACTGCTGGGCTATGAGGGGTATGACTGCTGCATGTTTCCACACATGTGTGCATATTTTTTTGTGTGTGCATGTGTGTGCATGTTTGTGTGCATGTTTGTGTGTGCATGTGTTTGTGTGTGTGCATGTTTGTGTGCACATGTGTGTGCATGTGTTTGTGTGTGTGCATGTGTGTGCCCGCATGTGTGTGCATGTGTTTGTGTGTGTTGCGTGCGTGTGCATGTGTTTGTGTGTATGTGCATGTGTTTGTGTGTGTGTGCATATGCGTGCATGTGTTTGTGCATGTGTGTGTGTGTGTGCCTGTGTTTATGTGTGTGTGTGCACACATGTGCACACTTGCTGTGAACTGTATAGGAGAACACAAAAGAACATGGAGTGCCAGATTTTTTTTTTTTTTTTTTTTTGAGATGGAGTCTCGCTCTGTTGCCCAGGCTGGAGTGCAGTGGCGGGATCTCGGCTCACCACAAGTTCCGCCTCCCGGGTTCACACCATTCTCCTGCCTCAGCCTCCCGAGTAGCTGGGACCACAGGCGCCCGCCACCACGCCCGGCTAACTTTTTGTATTTTTAGTAGAGACAGGGTTTCACTGTGTTAGCCAGGATGGCCAGATGTTTAAGTAAATCTGGAACCTTATAAGGCAGAGTGAGATACCCGAAAAGATGATGCCATGAGGCTTAGAATCCTCCGTCTGCCTCTGAGCCTCAGCTTCCTCATCTGAAAAGTGGGGCTGCTAATTCACAGAGTCAGAGAACAGGCCCATGTAGGGCCAGGAGGACAAATCGTAGCCAGGACAGGGTGACATGGTAAGGCTGTCATCCTAACGTCAGCTTCCTCTTGTGGATCCCTTTAGGAAATGTCATTTTTGTGTTTGAAGCTGGGGTTTTCCTTTTACCTGGGTCCCCTCTTCTCCTGGGGGCATCAGTGCAGGGTCTGTCCTGAGACTTCTCTCCAGACCCTCAAGAAATGAAGGCTAGCCTGGTTCCCATGGCCTGGTGTCCAGTCTGCTGCTGTCTCAAGCCTGGTTTGAGTCGTGGCCTCCCGAGAGACTCCGTTCCCTCTGAGTTTTGGGAACTGAGCCTGGAGGTGGCTTTCTCCCTTTTTCAGTTTCCCCTCACACCACTGAATGGGGGCAGGGGCATCACCGGTGGGGAAGTGCCCTGGACTTAGTACTGGCCCTTGGCAGACTCCAGCACACACCTAGGGTGAGAGCCGTGGAGCCAGTCTGCTTCTCCGACTTTGGGGGATAGCTGGGGAGATATGCCTGAAGTGCATCCATAATAACTTCATGCACAAGTTTGAACTAATTGGCTCATCTGTTTAATTAATATTGGACATGCCAGGTCCCCTGAAGAGGCTGGAGAACGTCCATCTGGCCCCCACGTGGGGAGGCTGGAAGCCTTGGCAACGATTCCGGAGCGAGTGGGGCATTTGTTTCCATTCTGAATAATGACTGCCCTGATGCCACCCACCCCGCCTCCTTCTCCTGGGCACTGGGAGGCACTCAGAGGCATCCTAGTCACTTCTTCTGTGGACTGTCTCCTCCTCCTGGTCCCCGCTGTGTCCCCAGCCTCTGGGGAGCCAGTCTCCAAGGTCTGGGCATCTGCTCTGGGAAGAGGGGATGGGCTCCGGGAGCAGTGTGCAGTGGACAGTGGCATTGCCAGAAAGGGCTCACGGAGGGCTTGTGGCCAAGGGCAGCAGTGAATCTCCCTGGCTGTAGCACTCAAGGCACCCTCACTTCTTGGCTGTGTGACAAGCTATTTCACCCAGCGAGCTTTGGTTTATCACAGCATTCACAGCAGATGATGGTTTACCAGCAGTAAATTTGGGGCTAGCATTATGTTTGTTCATTCAGAAATATTTATTGAGCACCTACAGTGGGCTGCAGACAATGTCCTGGATAGGAGGGTGCAGCAGTGGACAGAAGCCCCTCCCTTGGGGAGCTGACACTCTAGTGGGAGAGGCAGACAGTTAAACAGGTATTCAATGTGAATTGATTTGTAGACAATATTTGTTTGTATGTTATATAAATATCATAGAATTTCATGTGCATAATTAAATCTATATTTCTTACTGGCTCATATATTATATATATCTACATAATAGTCCTGAGAAATTTAGTGAGTGATGCCGGGGGAAGCTGTTTTTGGTGCAGGTCAGGGACACCTCTGTCCCTTCAAACAGTGTTGAAGAAGTGAGGGAACAGCCTGGAGTATCTGCGGGAAGGACAGTTGCAGGCAGAGGGGACCGCAGGCAGATGCGGCCTGGAGCAGCCAGGGGCTGGTGAGTCCCAGGGCTGGAGCCAAGTACACGGGGGCTGAGTGGAAGGAGGTGAGCAGGGGTGGCCAGGGAAGGTCATGAGGGGCCTTGCGGGCACTTGAGTGTGGTGTCTGTCTTGCTGACTGCCTGGCACACAGTAGGTGCTACCTAAGTGTGCTTCCCTTCACCCACTGTTTCATTAGAGCTCTCTCAGCAGCAGACCTTGTGCGGGGTGGTGGGAATTCAGAGAGGAGCAGGGCCGTCTCCGTCATGGGCTTTGGTGGAGCTGTGTGGAGTGATGTAGAAACCAAGAGGTTTCTGTGCCCCTCTCATCCTCACTCAGTGGGTTCCTACGGGAAGAGGTGATGCCTCAGTTGGCTCTTGAAGGAGTGGACCTCCACCACGGGGAAGTAGCCTGGGAAGGATGTACTGAACAGAGTGGACAAGCAATACCTGCCAAGGCCAAGAGCTGGGACAGAGTGTGGCTTGTGGGACAAGTGCTGGCAGTGACTGTGGCTGGAAATCCAGGGTTTGCAGGAGGGTGGGGAAGCCATGGGAGCTGAGGCTGGGGAGTGGTCCAGCTCCTGCAGGGCCTCTTGTGTGACTCAAAGTCAAGTTGTCCCAGAAACAGACCCTGAGATGGGATGTGCTTCCAGGGCAAAGGGGCGGGAGCTGGGAAAATGGGAAAGGAAGGGAGACAGCGAAACAAGGGTGAGATCCTAGGCCAAGCCCTGCGGGGTCTGGGGTGTCTGTTGTGCCTCAGAGTTTGTACCCCACCTCCTGGGTTAAAGTGATTCTCATGCGTCAGTCTCCCAAGAAGCTGGGCTGATGGGCATGTGCCACCATGCCCACCTATTTGTACCACACTGTGGCAAGGGAGCTGTGCTTTCCTACCCCACGCCTGCTGGTCATTGGCTGAGGAGGCGGGGAGGCTCAGAGCACTTCTGACTCTTGCTTGTGGGGTAGAGCCACTCCAGGGACTCAAGGGCCACCTGCTGAAGAGTCCTAGGTGCAGGCATTAGGAGCAAATGTATTTAGAAACGCACCAGGGATCAGAAGGGAAATGGCTGAGCTAAGGTGAGCAGCCCTCCCAGCGTGCCAGTGACCCAGGAATTTCCTGGGAGTAGGATGCTGAGTGCTAAAGTCAGGATGGTCAGTCATCGGGAGCAGCAACGGTGTTGCCACACAGACCTCACCGTTTTGAGCCTCAGTTTTCTTTTCTGTAAAATGGGGATCAATAGATCCAACCTTGTGGGGGATGCTGTGGAGAGTTACCGCATGTTACTGTGGCACATTGCCTGGCCTAGAAGCCACTTGAGGAATGCTTGCTCTCTAAGCCCTGCTCTCCACTTGCCAGGCACTCGGTGACCCCAAGCCCTGGAATGATGAAAGCAGACATTTCCAAAGCTGGGGAATGTCCTGCTGTTCTTTACCTTCCACCGCGCTCCTTTCCCATCCCTTCCCCAGCCATTTGACAACTGCCCATGATCTGAAGCCCTGGAGAAGAGGAGGCTGTGTCTTTAAGTGTTCCGAACAGCACTGAAATGTTATGACAGTGCATCTCACAAGGGATGCCGTTTCCATGGTAACCCCACTCTAAGATAAGCAAGCCGCCTGTATTTTTTTCTGAAAGGTTGAGGAACAGGGGGGTGGGGGGAGTTAGGCGATCTGTCAGCGGGTGGGACTTGAAAGCAAGAGCCACGTCCATTAATCCTTTAGCTCCGATTGTGTTATCCAGGAATGAGCCATTACAGGAGGGAGAAGCAGGGCCCCTTCCCCTGGTACCCTGTCTCATGAAGTTGAGTAGGGGCTACCTCTGGACATGTGGCAAGGGGAAGACAGAGAAAGAACCACGGTCAAGTTTTGTCTGAGAAACTGCAGCCCTCTAGCCTTTACCAGGTTCACCCCTACCAAGTGTTTCCTGGTATCCAGAGAGTACCTGGTCGAAAGAACCTGGAGCTTCACACATGTGTGCGTGTGTGTGTGTATGTGTGTGTGTGTGTAGAGCTTAGAGTGTGTGTGTGCGCGTGTGGATGCATGTATGTGTAGAGCCCAGGGTCTTTGGTATTAAGAACTCAGGCTCTGGCCGGGTGTGGTAGCTCACACCTGTAATCCCAGCACTTTGGGAGTCCAAGCAGGTGGATCACCTGAGGTCAGGAGTTCAAGACCAGCCTGGGCAACATGGAGAAACCCCGTCTATACTACAAATACAAAAATTGGTGGTTGTGGTGGCACACACCTGTAATCCCAGCTTCTTGGGAGACTGAGGCACGAGAATCATTTGAACCCAGAAGGCGGAGGCTGCAGGGAGCTGAGATCTCACCACTGCATTCCAGCCTGGGCAACAGAGCAAGACTCTGTCTCAGGAAAAAAAAAAAAAAGAGAAAACTCAGGCTCTGCTCTGAGACATAAGTTCAAATTCTGGTCCTATCAGCAACTGGGGTATTGGACAAGCTACTTAACCTGCTGAGCCCTCAGCTTCTTCATCTATAAATGGGGATAATAATGAAAGCACCTAGGGCCGGGCGCGGTGGCTCAAGCCTGTAATCCCAGCACTTTGGGAGGCCGAGACGGGCTGATCACGAGGTCAGGAGATCGAGACCATCCTGGCTAACACAGTGAAACCCCGTCTCTACTAAAAATACAAAAACTTAGCCGGGCGAGGTGGCAGGCGCCTGTAGTCCCAGCTACTCGGGAGGCTGAGCCAGGAGAATGGCGTGAACCCGGGAGGCGGAGCTTGCAGTGAGCTGAGATCCGGCCACTGCACTCCAGCCTGGGTGACAGAGCGAGACTCCATCCAAAAAAAAAAAAAAAAAAAAAAAGAAAGAAAGCACCTGTCTGATGAAGTGGGTGTGAGGACTTAAGAGAGAATGAATGTATGTAACTAACAATGCTCAGCACAGTGCCTACTCCACAGTAGGTGCTTAATAAATGCTAGTTATTAACATGCATTTTCATTAACTGAATCAATGGGAAAATGATGCCAGCTTGGTTGAAGCATAAAGGGGGGTCCTCACTGGCTTTAGGCAGACATCGGCATTGTCCAAGACCACCTCAAAGACCTGCTGCCATTTCTGCCATTGGAACCCCCACCTCCACCCCCAGGATCTTCCCATCATACCTAGAGTCAGATCTAAATTCCTTATTGTGGCTGGCTCCTGCCAGCCTCATCCTCACCACCTGGGCTCCTTCAACTAGCTGGGGCAGTTCCTATCCTCACGCCAGCTGCTTCTCTCCTGGGACCACTGTTTCCTTACTGGCCCACTCCAGCGTGGAAGGGTTTTACATCATCCAAGGGCTGCTGCCTCATCCCCTGGTCCTGATGTTGGCATCAGGCGATGTTTAAGATGCCTGCCCTGGAGCTTCCCTGCCTGGGTTCAGATCCAAGGTCCCACTGCCTGCCCCAGTCATGGTAAGCCAGATGATTTCTCTAAAGCTCAGCTTCCTCATCTGCAAAGCGGTCATGATGGTATCCTACCCCCACTCATCCAAGCAGTAGGGGTGCAGGAAACCAGCTGGGAGGCGACTGCAATAGTCCAAGCGAGTTCTGGCGGTGGCCAGCCTGACACACAGGTGCGAGGATCGGGCATGCACCAGACTTCCAGGGATGAGTTCACACCCACTCACTGCCGCTCCCTTACTCCTACCACTTCTGATTGTCTAAACTTCTGGGGCCCAGACCCCATTTTCTGCCGCAGGAGCCGGAAGAAAGGATACATTTCTTTCACCAGACCCCCCTGGAGTCATGACCTCTCAGAACCTGACTGGCTTCCATGTGGTTTGGGGCCTTGGGGTGTATAGGCATGAGATGCATTGTGCCCTGAGCCCACTGCCGACTGGCACCAAGGATCTTTGGAGCCTTTGGGGTGATCTGGGACTAGCCAGGGCTCCCTGCTCCCAGGCCTGCTGAATGTGGAGCTGTAGCCTGCAGACACAGCTTGTCACTGTCACTGCCTGCCCCAAACCCCAGGGGTGAGCCATGGCTGCGAACGCACTTTCTATTCCTTTTTTGTGTCCTCTGACCTCCCTGTGGTCCCTCCGTTGCCCTTTCCATGCGACATCACGGCTGCATCTCATTCATTTGCCCCAACATCCAGGAGACCCTTTGCCCACAATCTGCTTTTACAGAACAGCGAGCTGAGATGTCACAAGATGGCAAGGAGGAGGAGAAAATGGAGGCTGCTGGTTCATTGCTAATTTATTTTGACAACCGTAATTTCATTTTAATTATTTATGATCATTCTTCAGAGTTCACTGGCAAGTGACCTGAGGTGTATGTTTTGTGCAGTGGAGAAGCCATGGCAGTGGGAGATTGGTTTTCAGTGTTTATGAGGTTTTTGCTGATTCATGGGAAATGGATGGCAGGGCCCTCTGCCCCAGCCTTAGCCCCACTCCTGTGGGTTCCTCCACCGCCGTTGAAGAATTATTCTCCTTTACACGATGGGGATAAAAGCAAGAACCTGGAGCTCAGGGTCGGTCATAGGGACTGGTGAAGTCATCGTCCCTGTTTCCAGCTGGGTTTCTTCTTGGATTTTACTGCAAACCTCTCCAGGTGTTGCCTGCACATAGCGCCTAGAATGGAACCCAGCATGTCAACGTAGGGAAAATGTTGGTGACCACAGGTCTCCCCCGATCCTTGTTTTATGCACTAGGGAAGTAATGACCAGAGAAGGACAACCATAACCTCAGTCTCACAGCAACAACCAAAACGCAGACCTGCTGAGCCCGGGCCAGCCTGAGCCTACCCACCCTCTGTCTGTCCTCTAGGCTCCTGCCCTGGCTGGAGCAGGGTGTGTAGGTATCTGTTCACATGCATGTTCCCAGCCCCCAGGTCTGAGTCTGCAAGGACTTTTTCAAGAAAATCATCACCCACTTTGAGACACTGGCTTAGAGGGTGTGTTCAGAACAGTGGCTACTTCAAGACCATGGCTGGTGGGTTTCCTGTGGTATTGGCTTTGAGGGTTCTGAGAACATTCTCTTTCCCCTAAGTAGCGTCCTCACCCCACTTCAGGTATTACAGGACTTGTAATCCTACCTGTGGAAATCTTTTCCTTTGGAGATAAGCATCGCCTTCCATATTCTGGATGTCCCTAGGAGGAGTGATTCATTAAGGCCACAGGAAATCCGTAATAACAACCCCTCATGTCTGTTGAGTAGGTCGGACTGTTGGCTTATCTGATTTCTCACAACCCAGGAGGCAGACAAAGCAAGACTCTTTCTGCCCATTTTACAGATGAGAACTGAGAGGTTCCAAGAAGTTGACGCCTCTAAAAGTCACGTGGCCAGTGAGTTCACAAACCAGACTCTGGACATTTGAGCCCCCACTATAGCCTGATGGAGTAGGGTGTTAGGGAATAGAAGAGGCTGAGAGGACTGGTGAGTGGGTGAGGGAGTGAGAGGGGAAAGGCTTTGGTGGTGGCTACTGTACCCGCCATTATTTCCCTCTGCATTTTGGTAGCTTGGAGGGTAGATCTGGTGGGATTTTCTGAGCTATGTGAGGGATGATGGCGGGGTGGGGAGGAGCATGGAGAGTGATGAATGGATTGTGTGCCTGAGCACCTGGGAGTGAAGTCCTGCCAATCATGAAAATGGGAGCAGGAGCAAACACCTGCAATGGGATGCCTCCTTGATGGGACTCAAAGATTCTTAAGGACCAGTTCTGTGCCGCATGTTATCATCCTTGTGTCTAGCAAGGGCACTGATGGGATGAGATTCTCAGGAATGGTTTGTCAAGAGTAGATGTGAATGGGGGAAGGGAAGGAGCTCCTAAAAGCATGAAAGTGAAAAATTCGGGAGGAATTAACACTCCCCTGCCTCAGGTGAAGCAACCTCTGGCCTTTCCCTAAGTGAGTGACATACAGCGCTAATGCTTGGCCCCTAAACAGTTGCTCAGCAGACAAGTTTAAGAACCATTGTGTACTCTGCCTCCATTTCTAGAGAGTCAAGACACTTGTTGGGTCAAATAAAGGCTCTGATAAGTTCTGCACAAAGGAGCCTGTTTAACTTGGGGTAAGCCAGCATTTCCCAGACTTGACAGATCACAGTGTCTTTTTTTTGTTGCTGCAGTTATTAACATCTGAACACACTTCTAGAAAGGGAACACACTTCAGGCCAGCCTCCCTCCTGTCAGCTCAGTGGCTGGCCGTCCCTGAAGAGGGTCACACACTCAGCTCTTAGGAAATCACTATCTACTGTTGAGGATTATTCTGAAGATGGTGCCATCATTAGCATCATAGTAGCGGCTTCACTTACTCAGTCCTTAAACCCCCAAGCAATGTGGTGAGCAGTTTTCCTGCGTCTTTCATGTAAGGCTCACAGCAGCCCTATGACATGGGTACTGTCATCACCATCCTTATTTCACAGACAGGGGAAGATGGGGAAAGCAAGGCTTGGAGGAGTAAGTCACTTGTCCAAGTTCACACAGCTGGAAAGTAGCAGAGCCAGGATGTAGTCACAGAAAAGCTCCAGTGCATTCCTTCCCCCAAGCCTAACCACTGCCCTGTCCTGTGAGGGACTTGGTAGCCTCCCGCATCCCACCCAGACCGTGGCTAAGACACTCTGGGGACCCCAGATTTGGTGTTTGCGTTGCTAGCTTCAGTCTGGACCCCCCTGGGCAGCCCCCAGCCCCTGCCCTCCCCTCAGCCTTCCTGGAACTGATGCTGAGTATATTGGAAACCCACGGAATTGGAGAGTTTTAAACAGGAAACTGGTATAATTTTGGTCAGGAGCTCAGGCTAGAGTGAGGAAGCTCTGCCAGGCACAGCCACATCCAAAAGAAATAGAGAGGGAGGGTTTAGAGTTTCCAGTTTGTGCATTTCAGGGATATGAAGATAGATAAAGGAGTTGTATTCAACCCTGTCCAGGCTTGACTGTCTTTTGTTTTTCTTGTCTCCCAAGTCCCTCTTTATTGAATCTGGTGAGACTGAGGCCAACCAGGGGACCCAGGGCAGTGAAGCTTCATCTCATGGGACTTATCCCCACCCCCACCCCGCCTTTGTGACTTTTTGTGTCACGCTTTGCACCCCACCCCCGCCCAGCCAGTGCTGCCCCCTCCTCACCCCTGCCCTCCCTCATGTTTTGTTCCTCTGGGAGCTCCCCAGAGAGTGGGCCACTGCGGGGGCCATTGGTACAGAGAGGACACAATGGAACTCTTGTGAAGCTGTGGGCTTCTCCTGCCCCCCTCCCCAGGGGCCTGTCCAACATTCCGCAGCCTTGCCCGAGACCTTCTTGAACCCTCGTCCCCTTCGAAAACCAGACTAAACTGGTCTTGTGGGGAGAGGGTTTTTGTCTGCCTAAGGAGCCTGTCCCACACCCCACCCCAACTTCGGAGCGGCCACTGCCCTTGCACACCCCATACCATGGTCCAAACGACACACCTACAACACCATGCCAACCTCAGATTTAAACGTTTTTTAGATTAGCAAGTTCATTCTTCACTCGGCTCTCCCCAGCCCCCCATTCAACTACATTTCAATTCCACAAACATCTGGTAGCCCCCCAAGTAAGGGAGAATTTCAATGAGCCGGCAGTAGCTCCTGGTGGAAGAGGGCACTGTGGTGGGGGGACTAGAAGGACGACCCTCCCAGGCCTCTTGCATGGGGTACAACATTGATTGGGTTTATTATGTGTCAGCGATTATCTCTGTGGTTGCAGCAACCCCATGGGGTAGGTGCCACTATTTTCCCT
This sequence comes from Theropithecus gelada, assembly GCF_003255815.1. NCBI lineage: Eukaryota > Metazoa > Chordata > Mammalia > Primates > Cercopithecidae > Theropithecus > Theropithecus gelada. The sequence continues at coordinate 20,820,393 of NC_037682.1, read as the reverse complement.
TTCTACAAAAGAGGAAACTGAGGCATGAGGAGTGATGACCCATTCCCAGGGTTACAGTCAGGAAGCGGCAGAGCCAGGATTTGAACCCAGGCAGCCTGCCTTCAGAGCTGCTTTTAACCGCCCACTGCATTTATTAGAATGCTTGGCAAGTATTTATTTATTTATTGAGACAGAGTCTCGTTCTGTCACCCAGGCTGGAGCGCAGTGGCATGATCTTGGCTCAGTGCAATCTCTGCCTTCTGGGTTCAAGTGATTCTTGCGTCTCAGCCTCCTGAGTAGCTGCGATTACAGGTGCACACCACCACGCCCTGCTATTTTTTTTGTGGGTTTTTTTTTTTTATTTATTTTTTTATTTTTAGTAGAGACAGGGTTTCACCATGTTGGCCAGGCTGGTCTCAAACTCCTGACCTCAGGTAATCCACCTGCCTCAGCCTCCCAAAGTGCTGGGATTACAGGTGTGAGTCATTGCACCCAACCTGGCAAGTATTTATTGAGCTAGGTACTCTCTGACACTAGAACAGCCTCTCCCCAGGGCACACACTTTAAGATTCACAACATACATTCAGACCACAGTCTTCAGGATCACTGTGCAGGTATTAGAGGACCCATTTTGATGATGGAGAAGCTGAGGTTCAAAGAAGTGAAGGGTATGGCCAGAGGCCCCAGAGCAGTGGATCTGGCAGATCTGGGATTGGAGCCTCTTCTGCCTCACTTACATCTCAGCTGAACCCTCAGCTCAGTGTCAGGACGAAAGACCTGTGCCGTAAATGAAAGCCTGGTTACCTGCAAGAGACCAGGGCCCAAGGCTGGGTGATCCCCTCTGTCTGGGTAAGAACAGGCCACCTGGTTCAGGGCTTTCCCTGGCTGTATGAAGTTCCCCTTCCATAGGGCCTGTGTTTGTGCAGTGATGGGAGGCTTTGCTCAAAGCTCATTTGCAGGTGTTCTCTGCCAGAGCCCCTTTCTGGGCTGTGTAGGAGGATGCCCGGTGACACCTGTTTGCAGAAGTTTCTGGTCTCCCTACCTGGAACCGATTTTGCTCAACCCCCTCGTAGTCTCTTCCTGAGAAGGGGGCTTCCTAGCATTGGGGACGGGTGGGGCAGGGACTTCTCAGGCAGTCAGTGGGGTCATAAATCCGGCTAATTGCAAAGCTTCCTTCCACAGAGGCACAGTGTCTGCCCAGAAAGTCTGTCTCCTGGGAACAGGCCAAGAGGACACAATGAGTCTTTACCATGCAGGGGCCCGCCTGGGCTGCGAGGGGCTGGGGGCCTGACCCACAGTCCAGGGCTGCACAGTCTGACAAGCGCAGAAACAGAACCAAGCCTCACATCTTCTGACCCCCAGGCTGAAGCTTCTTAAACTGCACAACTGTCCCCTCATATCTACGGACAACTGGTTGTATGGATGCTAACATCTGCTAACATGGTGCTCAAGGCCCTTAGATTATTTGCTTATTTATTTATGTTTAAGTAGCTTCCAAATCAGGATTGTCGGATTGTGGGGGCTGAGCAATTGGCACGTGGGAGTTCACTGTGGTATTCTCTGTGTGTGTGCTTGAAAACTTCCAAAAGTTAGAGTTCACATGATAAACTAAATGTCACCACTTCAGAAAGGCTTTTGCAGAACACAAATTTAGATTGCCATTCTCTGCAGCCCCTGCTTTGCTTCCTCCACAGAAGTTACTCTAACGTGAGGTCCTTTTCTTATCTGTCCATGTCTGTCTCTGTCTCTGGAGTGGAGCTTCCTGTGTTTGCATCATTTACAGGTATCTCCTTATCTGCCAGCACAGAGCTGGGCATACAGAAGATACCCAGTACATACCTGTGGAAGGAAATAATATCCATATGGCATCCAGAGAAACCACACTAGCTTCAGGGGATTGGTGGGGAATCATGGGAAAAAATGAAAAAAAAATCTTCATTAAGTTAGCAGTGCCTCAGGGTGGTGGTTAAGAGCTCCAAAGACAGTAGGAAACTACCTAATTTGAATCCCAGCTCCATTTTCCCAGTGACCTTGGAGGAGTTACTAACCTTTTCAAGCCTTTATCTCTTCACTTGTAGAATGGTGGCAATAACAGTTCTAGCTGCCAGCTTCAGTGGCTCACGCCTATAATCCCAGCACTTTGGGACTTGGAGGTGGGAGGATCAATTAAACCCAGGAGTTCAAGACCAGCCTGGGCCACATAGTGAGACCCTGTCTCTACAAAAAATAAAAAACATCAGCTGGGCATGGTGGTGTCCACCTGTGGTCCCAGCTACTCGGAAGGCTGAGGTGGGAGGATTGCTTGAGCCTGGGAGGTTAAGACTGCAGTGAGCCATGGTCAAGCCACTGCACTCCAGCCTAGGTGACAGAGTGAGACCTTGTTTCAAAAAGATTCTAGCCATCAGTATTCAAGAACGTCATCATCCATGCACTTCCCTGCCAGGTCTTAGAGCTACCTCACTGGGAAGCACATTGGGACCTGGAGAGTCTCTCCTCAAGGTGGAAAAGGTAATAGATGGGGAGTTTGGGGAATGGACAGCAGCCCCTAGGGTCTTTGATGGGTCAGGAACCTGAAGGAGAGGAAACAGCAGACAGACACAAAGGCTCTGAGATGGGTTCCAGGACCCAGAGAAGCGAAGCACAAAGTAGTTGAGGTGGGTATGGGGAGAGCTGTGGGAGATGAAGTGAGGGGCTAGTGGTGGGGGCTGCAGGGCCTTGAAGAGTTTGGGTTTTATTATAAGTGCAATGAGAAGCCTTCGGAGAGTTTTAAGCAGAGAAGCTCCAGGTTCTAATTTGCATTTTAAATAAATCCCTCTGGCTGCTGCATGGAGAATGGATTATTGGAGCAAAAGTAGGAGCCAGAGATCAGAGGAGATGGAAGTCAGGGCTGCCTCCCCAGCCCCCACTGGATGGAGCAGATGGGAGTGGGGGGGTGGGAGGCATTGTACACACACACACACACACACAGCCTTTGGCAGGGTGGACTCAAGAACTGGGTAAGAGGTGGCTGGGGCTGCAGGTGGTAGAGGCTATGGGTGGGGACTCCAGGGCCTCTAGATGAGAGGTCCAGTTTGTCCAGACTGGTTTCCAAAGTGCTGGGATGGGAGAGGAAATAGTGAAAGCAGAATGACACAAAGGGCTTTGCTAGAGAAGCCTTCCTTGGAGTCTGCTCAGACCCATTCCTTTTATTATTGTTGTTCAGAGCATTGCTCTGATTTTAACATTGAGCTGCTCTGATAAACAGGTGCACCAGCTCCAAGATGGCGGAGACAGGGGAGGGACCCATGTTTGGGGGGAGTCATGGCAGAGGCACGGGGCACAAGTGAATCTTTCACTCACACCCATTCATTGAGGGCCTGACACATTCCAGGCCCTACTAGGTGTTAAAAGTTATTCACTGGTCTATAAAACCAAGTTTCTGTCCCCGAGGAATTCAGCCTAGTAAGAAAAGGGAGTGTATCCGGACCATACACAAGTGAGTGTTTATGGGTGTGAACAGGGCAGGAGCAAAATTCACACAGGCAGTTAAGGCTTTTCAGAAGACAGAAGTCAATGGAGAAGCCAAGAAAGGATTTACTGAGATGGCCTTGAAGGACTGAGGCTGGGAAGATGACATTCTGGGTGTGGGGGACAGCATTTGCCAGTGCTTAGATGTGGGAAAGCAGGGGGTGGGGTGGGGAGTATTTTTTTAGCAAAGAAGGTATCATCCCTTTGGGTGGGGATTCTGGGAACATGTGCAGGAGTAGGGAAACATTAAATCAGAGAGGGAGGTTAAGGCCATAGTACAGAAGTTCTTGAATGCTGAATTTGGGTTTAATTGTTCGGCCATGAGCAGTCTGAAGGTTTTGGATCAGGCCAGTAGCCTGGAGATACGGCTCTGAGAGAGGGTAGAGGAGGGATTGAAGAAGTGAGAGACTGGAACAAGTTGTCTACTGCAAGGATCCAAGCAATAGAAGCTGCCGCCCTGGAGTGGAGCAGAGGACACCGGGGTGGAGATGAGGAGCTGATGAAGGAGGCAGCAGGACAACTCTTTAGGACTTTGGAATGAATTGGATGGGGCAAGAACAGAAGTGCTCTCTAAGTCTCTGTGTATTTGAGCTGAGATGCCTAGATTATAGAAGCAACTAAGAAAAATGGTGGGAACTCAGAGGATAGAGGAAAAGCTAGTGAGAGGGACCACAGAGATGATGAACTCAGCTTAGGGCAAAAATGTTATGATTCTTACTCCATCAGCCTTCCTACATGAAAACCCCATTCCAGCAGTATTCTCTCAGCACTTGGATGGATGTTTGACCAGCATGTATTACACCTGAAAAATAAGAATAAAATGTCACCAGCTCACTGAGCTTGCCTGCGCTGTTTATTCAGATTACATTGCTGTTTATCATTACTTTGCTGCTTTGTCTCTTTCTGCTCCTGGATGGTAATTTTTTTTTTTTTGGCCCTGAGATGGAGTCTCGCTCTGTCGCCCAGAGTTGGCATGCAATGGTGTGATCTCAGCTCACGACAACCTCCACCTCCCAGGTTCAAGTGATTCTCCTGCCTCAGCCTCCCAAGTATCTGGGATTACAGACATGTGCCACCACGCCCGGCTAATTTTTGTATTTTTAGTAGAGACGGGGTTTCACCATGTTGGACAGGCCGGTCTCGAACTCCTGACCTCGTGATCCGCCCGCTTCGGCCTCCCAAAGTGCTGGGATTACAGATGTGAGCCACCGTGCCCTGCCAGTAAGTTTCTTGAGGGCCACAGGCAGAGGCCACATCAGTTCTTTTTTGACTTCTGTGGACCCAGGATACAGCACAGTCAGCGCCTGGCAATGGACGAGTTCAACAAATATTTGTGGACTGAAGGAAGGAAAGGAGGGAGGGAGGGAGGAAAGGAGGGATGCCTTATCCGTGTCAGTTTAGCATAGAGCCTGGCCCTCAGAAGCTCTGTAACTAACATTTGTGGACCGGAGAGCAGTAGATGAGGGATTCTTGGCAAGCTGAGGTTTTCAGAGCTCCCCTCTGGTAGCTGCTGTGCTTGCAGGGGTGTGTTTATCTTTAAGGTCTGGATCTAAATTTTTCTTTCAAGTCCAAAGGCTTTTACAAACCCCAGCCTAAAACAACAACTGGATTGCATTTCTGAGGAAGAAGGGTGGGGGTGGGGAGAGAAGGAGCAGGAGAAAGCAAGAGAACCTCTCCACTGCCAACCCCATAATGAGTTCCGAGATGGAGGTAGAGCTAGAAAAACAGAACAGGCTGTTTAAGTGAGACGAGCAAGAAGCCCAGCCCCCAGGGAGGGCCTGGAGAGGATGCAGAGAAGAAGTCAGTTTGTGGAGAAATAATAGATCTTCTCCTGGTTGACTGTTATCAGGGCAGCTGCAGCCGCCCTTGGGGGGGGGAATCAGGAGTGACTGTCTGGCTACCTTGTTAGTGGGAGGGGGTCCTCCCAACCATGGACGGGAGCAGCTGGCACTGGACACTGCCCAGCAGAAACAGAGCTGGTTATCGCTTTTCATAAAGACTGGTCATTTTCATAAAGCCTAATCAATGCCTGGGGGATTCTCCTTGGCAGAAAGAAAGGCAGCTCTAAATGGGAGCGGCAGATGCATGCATCTGTCAGGAAAGCCAGGGAGAACGTACAGAGGGATGTGGCTAAAGACAGGTAGCATTCCTGGCTATTTTTCACAGCTCTTTGTGATGCAGAAGTAAATACATATGTAAACTGCTTCCACAGAGGCATTCTCTGAGTGCTGGTAAATCAGGGAAGGTTTGGTGGGAAGGGTCTTGATGCCTAACCTCACATTCTGGCTCCAGTTTCCAGGAAGCCCCTGTTCCTCTCAAGATGAGATTGGGGCCCTGGGCCAGGGAGGTTGAGTTCGAGTCCCGTGCTGAGCTTTACTAATAGTGGGATCTCAGCTCAGTCACATGGTCTCCCTGGCCATCCATGTTTGCCTTCTGTATTAATCTGCTAGGGCTGCTGTAATGAACGCCCACAAACTGGGTGGCCCAAAACAAAAGATGTAATCTCTCACAGTTCGGGAGGCTAGAAGTTCAAAGTCAAGGTGCTGGCAGGGTCACACTCCGTCTGAGGCCTCGAGGGAAGAATCTCCCCTCACCTCTTCCAGCTTCTGTGGGTTGCTGGCAATCTTTGGCATTCCGTGGTTTGCAGACGCATCACTCTAATGACATGGCCATCTTCCCTCTCTCTGTATCTGTCTCTCTGTGCCTCCTCTCCTCTTACAAAGGCACGGTCATTGAATTTAGTGCCTACTCTAATCCAATATGACCTCAGCCTCATTAATGCCCTCCGCAGAGATTCTTTCCAAATAAGATCTCATGCAGAGGTTTTGGGTGGGCACACATTTTGAGGAAACATTATTTTTTTTCCTTTTTTTTTTTGGAGAGTCTCACTCTATCCCCCAGGCTGGAGTGTAGTGGTGTAATCTCGGCTCACTGTAACCTCTGCTTCCCGAGTTCAAGTGATTCTCATGCCTCAGCCTCCTGAGTAGCTGGGATTTACAGGCACCTGCCATCACACCCGGCTAATATTTGTATTTTTAGTAGAGACAGGGTTTTGCCATGTTGGCCAGGCTGGTCTCAAACTCCTGACCTCAGGAGATCCACCTGCCTCAGCCTCCCAAAGTGCTGGGATTACAGGCGTGAGCCACTGCACCTGGCCCGTCTTTAAAAAATTGTTATACTGTATGAAGTCAAACATATATAGTTCCTAAATAATTATTAGGTGCCTGTTGGGTGCATAGTGCTAGAGAAGCACACAGATAAGGACGACACTGTTCTGGATTTGCCAGCCTCATTCCTAACAAGCCAACTGCAGCTCAACTTGCACTAGGTCTGTTAGAATGGGTGGGGTGGGTCCAAGAAGCCAAAGTTTGCCCCAAAAATGTAACTGCTTAAGGACAACACCTGTAGTGATTGTATGATACAGCCTCAAACTTGCTTGGGCGTTTAAAGGAAATTGTGAAAGCCCTTTTTTCAGTGTTACTTGTTCTACTATAAAAATCTGTCTAACTCATCTTGGGACTGAAAGAACATTTTCTGATTCCAGAGACTCTCTCCAACAATTGTTGGAACGTTGGTTGAATAATCTAGGAAGTCTTTGGCAGATCTAAGTTAAACATAACTTTTCGAGCCGGTTCCTTCAACACCTCCAGAGCAGGCAGGAAGTGTATTAGCAATAAGAAGCATGTGGTATGTCAGACAATTTTAGGTGGCACTCAGATGAACTGGAATGCTTTTTATTTCAATGGTTATATAGTTATCTGAGTTTGTATTTGAAGAAGTATATTTAGCACATAAAACCCATGGTTTCCTGAACAGTGCTGCTTAAGACAAAGTTTAAAAAATGAGCTGCATTTAAGTCATTGAAAGAAACAGATTCAGTAAAGGACAGTACAAGCCAGGGACAGTGGCTCATACTTGTAGTCCCAGCTACTTGGGAGACCGAAGTGGGAGAATCACTTGAGGCCAGGAATTGGAATTGGCATCCAACCTGGTTAAGTAGTGAGACCCTGTCTCTTAAAAAAAAAAAAAAAAAAAGAAGAAGAAGAAGGAAAGAGGCGGGGCACGGTGGCTCATGCCTGTAATCCCAGCACTTTGGGAGCCCGAGGCGAGTAGATCACTTGAGGTCAGGAGTTCGAGACCAGCCTGACTGACATGGTGAAACCCTGTCTCTGCTAAAACTACAAAATTAGCCAGGTGTGGTGGTGCGCGCCTATAGTCCCAGCTACATGGGAGGCTGAGGCAGGAGAATTGCTTGAATCCAGGAGACCGAGGTTGCAGTGAGCCGAGATCGTACCACTGCACTCCAGCATGGGCACAAGAGAGAAACTCCATCTCAAAAAAAAAGAAAAGATAAAAAAAAGAAAAAGAATAGCACATGTGGGATACAGAGAGGGTAAAATGAGTGAATGAAGGTGGTATTCAGTGGGTGTGGGTATTGCAAAATTCCTGGGGGCAACTCAAGTTTGGGAATCACTGGTTGAGTGGATTAAGACTTTGGCATTGGTACCTGGGTTTGAAACTCTGCTCCGCTGCCTGCTGGCCTGGTAAACCTTAGACAAGTCGCCTAATGCCTTTGGGCATTAGTTTCCCCATCTGTTAAGAAAGGCTTTGTGGCCCAGCTGAACATCCCTGTGGAGCACTGCGCTCAGAAGGAGAGCTGATATGGGCTGCATGTGGCCTCCAGTGGGACAGGAAGACAGGCACACACCCCAGCTGCCCAAGGGTTACTCAAAGGAGAGGACCATGTAGGGGTGGCTGGGTTCTGAGACTCTGAGCTAGGGATCTCCCCTAAAATGTGGGACCCTGGAGTGTAGTCTCAGGAGGTAGCACTTGAAGATCCAAGACTGAAACAGGGCCAGGAGCAGATATTGTTTTAGTAATTTGGGAAACTTTGGTTTGACTTTTTTTTGTATAAGCCTCTATTATGTGCCAGGTGCTTCATATGAATATTCATTATTTTGCAACAATTTCCCCCAGGAAAGTGATATTATTCCCATTTTACAGATGAAGGCACTGAGGCTTAGAGAGGTGAAGTAACTTCACCAAGGTCACACAGCTAGAAGAGGTGGTGCGAGGATTGGAAACCTCTACCATCATCCTCCAGCATCTTGAGGGTGGGTGTTTCCGAACCTGGATTCAGACCACTGCTGTGATGATGGACAGACCTAGTACAGGAGGGAGAGAGAGGAAATTGACGAGAAAATCCTATGCCTGTGTAAAGAATAGCCTATTTTTGCGTGTGGATTCCCTAGGTAAAGGCATCCATAGGCTCTGCTCATTTCCCCTGTGTTTCTAGAGCGGGGATGCTGGGGATCATTACCTGATCTGTGGCTCTCTCTTTTCTCTGCAGCATAGGAGTGAGTGACATGTCCAAATACATCCTTCAGAGACCATGGGGGAGGGAGGTGAGGATGTGGAACAGGGAGATGGAATCTCAGGAGATCAGAAAGCAATTTGAACGTGAAGTTACTCTCTGGGGCCTGGCAGCTGTGTGGAGAAAATGATATAATTTAACGTTTCTTGGAAATTGATATTCTCACTTCCCAACGGATCTGGGTTTGTGGACAGATCTGGGTTCCATCTCCCTCATCATGGTTTGTGATAACTGCTGATTATCCATATTCGTATAAGATTTGCATTTCCACACGGACTCTTTGCTTGAAAACAGGCCTGTGTTAGTTTGGTACTTGGGTCTATTGTGGTTCTCAAGTGTCATCCTTGAACTTGGTGCCTTATCTCCTTTCCAGGCTTACACCCCCTCAGAAATCATGGTAATCGTAAGAGCTAACACTGATTCTATAGCAACTACCATGGGTCAGACCTTGTTCTAAGCACTTCTAACGTCCTAAATTATTAATCTTCACCACACTGTTCGCTGATGCAGGTACAATGAGCACTGTTTTACAACTGAGACACAGAGAGGTTAGGTGACTTCCCAAGGCCACACAGCCCATCTGTGGTGGAAGCAGGAATAGAACCAGAGTCTGCCTTCTTAACACTGTGCCATTCTGAGTTCCCCAGGAGTTCCTTTACACACACCCATCATGCACTGTGCAGATGTCCATTGCTGAATTTATAACACAGGGGAGCATTTGTATATTTTCCCATTTATCTCCACCAAGAGGTCTCTGAAGCTGGGGCATGAGCTTCTTCATTCTGCATCCCCAGGACCCGGCGTGGCACCTGGCATATGGAGACTATTCAATCATGTTGTTGTCACGAAAGGATTCAAATCTGAAATTCACTTTCAGGGAAATTCACATCAGTGGCTTCCCAGGAATTGGGAAGGAGCCATTTGAGAAGCAGAGAGCCACAGGTCCATAGATGCGGCTGGCTGTCAGGACATGCGCCCGGATAACCCAGCTTCTCACTTGATGCTGAACATTAGTACAGAGTTGAGGTACATTTCTGGATCTCGAGGGGGTGGGTGCTGGGAGTATGTATCTCAAGAGGTGTGATAGCTCTTCTGAATGATGGTAGTGAGTATGCCATGGGCAAGGCAGGGTGGCACCATGGGATACAGCAGCATGCGCTTCTGATCTGGCTCTACCACTGATTTTCTTTAAACCTCACGTTCCACATCTGTAAAATGGGTTTGTTACGGGGAATAAGTGAGATGCACAGTGAAACGTGTTCAGCACAGCGACTGGCCCATAGGTCCTCAGTAAATGTTAGCTTAATGCGTCTTATATTGTTAAAATTACTTTCTTATCTAGCACCCACTGGGTCCTCACGCAGCCCTGCAAGGCCCCATTTGATGGAGGAGAGAACGGCACAAAAATGATTGCCTTAGGTCATAGGGTTAGGAAGTGATGGAGCGAGAGCAGACCTGGAGCTCTGGCTCATAAACCAGTGCCTTCATCCCCATATCACCCTTTTGCCTTCATATCATTGGGAAAACTCAGGCTTTTCTTGCATCTTTTTTCTTTTTCCAAAAACCATTTATTGAGATGGAATGTTCATAGCATATAATTAAGCATTTTAAAGTGTGCAATTCAGTGGCATTCAGCTCATTCATAGTGTCCTACAGGACCACCTCCGTCAAGTTCCAAAACAGTTCCATCACCCCTTATCCATTAGGCAGTTTCTCCCCACCTTCCTCTTTCCTCAGCCCTTCGCAACTACCAATTCCTCTTCCTACTCTATGGATTTACCTCTTCTGGGTAGTTCATATAAATGGAGTCATACACTATGTGGCCTTTTGTGTCTGGCTTCTTCTAGGCATGTTTTTGAGGTTCATTTCTGTTGTAGTGGGTATCAGAACTTCATTCCCTTTTGTGGCTGAATAATATTCCATAGTATGTGTATACTATAATTTGCTTACTCATTCATCTGTTGATGAATATTTATTTCCATCTTTTGGCTCTTGTGAACAGCACTGCTATGTTTGAGCACCTGTTTTCAATTTCTTTTTTTTTTTTTTTTTTTGAGACAGGGTCTCACTGTGTCACCCAGGCTTGGAGTGCTGTGGCTTGATCTCGGCTTATGGCTCACTGCAACCTCCTGGGCTCAAGTCATCCTCCCACCTCAGCCTCCCAAGTAGCTGGGACTGCAGGCACATGCAACCATGACCAGCTAATTTTTTGTTATTTTTTTTTTTGCAGGAAGGGGGTTCTGCCTTGTTGCCCAGGCCAGTCTCGAACTCCTGGGCTCAAGTGATCTGCCTGCCATGGCCTCTCAAAGTTCTGGGAATTACAGGTGTGAGCCACCATACCCAACCTGTTTTCAATTCTTTTGAGTACATAGTGGTTTCCTCATATTTTAAAAGAACAGGCAGAAGCACATTACACTGTCATTTCGTAATATGATGTAACCAGTAGGGATTTCTAATTAAAGAATTGACTGGTACCTGTCTCATCCCAAAACAATAACAGGCTTCCTGTTCTACAAACACAGTTGAAACTCTTTTATATCCCTAGTCAATAACTGGAGTTTTAAAACACACACACACACACACACACACACACACACACACACACACACACACNAGTTTTAACACACACACACACACACACACACACACACACACACACACACACACACCCCTGCCTGTGCCTTCTCATACTGTAGCCACAGCTTTTCCACTAGTTGTTGTCCAACTGGGAGATTGCACCTCTGTTGATGTTTATTCACATAATCTGATGTTTGTTTTGTTTTGTTTTTTAACTGCCTTCATTAGACACTCAGCACCATTCCCTGGATGTGAGAAGAGAGAGGGAGGGAAAGGCACACTCTACAATTAGCCTTGGAAAAGGAATCAGAAATGTAAGCACAATTAGTCTCCTAGTGATAAACTTCTTGAAGACACGTACCATGTTTTAGGGTTTTTTTTTTTTTTTTTTTTTGAGATGGAGTTTCGCTCTTGTTGCCCAGGCTGGAGTGCAGTGGCGCAATCTCGGCTCACTGCAACCTCCGCCTCCTGGGTTCAAGTGACTCTCCTGCCTCAGCCTCCCGAGAAGCTGGGATTACAGGTGCCTACCACCATGCCTGGCTAATTTTTTTGTATTTTTGGTAAAGACAAGGTTTTACCATGTTGGCCAGGTTGGTCATGAACTCCTGACCTTAGGTGATCCACCCACCTCAGCCTCCCAAGGTGCTGGGATTACAGGCATGAGCCACTGTGCCCGGCCCATGTTTTATGCTTTTTAAAGAACGTTTCCTTTAGCCCTGAGTGTAAAGTCAGGGCTTTGCAAGTATTTGTTCAAGGAGTTAATCACAGCACTATTTTGAAGTGCTGACAAGTTCCTTAATGAAGATGGCTGCTATCGGTAAAATTAGGAACCCCCAGGGGGAGAACAGAAGGGCCAGCTCACTCTCCAGGGTGACAGCTGTCCCAGTTAACCCTGTGAGTGGGCAGGGCTGGCAATGCCATATGTTGCTAGTGGTCGACTTCAACCACAGAAACAGGCTCTGTGGTTTCCTTCTTTGGTCACTCTCAATGAGTAATCGAACATGCTTACCTCCCAGGTCTCTACCAGGTGGGCCTGCAAGCTGGGGGCATCCTCCATCCTGTGCAGGCAGGCAGGCCTAATTAAGGCAAAGAGCATGCATTTTGTAGATCTGCAGGCCTGGGTTCCAAACCCACCCTGGCCACTTCCTGGCTGTGTGACCTTGGGCAAATGACTTAGCCTCTCTGGGCCTCAGTTCCCTGATAGGGTTACAGGAGTGATGACATGAGCTCTAGCTTGTAATGTGTTCACCAAGGTGCTTGGTGCATATTAGGGCTCAGATCTGTGATTGTCGTTATTATGCCCTTTCCCTGCTTCCTTCCTGCTGCATGTATGATGTAGGACCTTCTTGTGTCTGATGTGGAACTGATGTTGCGATTAAACTAAAAGAATCCTCTGCTCTCATGGAGGGCAGTCCAGTGGGGATGACGCATAAACAGACTCACAGAGGGGGCATCATTTGCTGCTGGAACCCAGGGGAGGTGGCTCAAACTCTGATGGGGACCATCTTCACAGACCCCCTAATCTGGTTCCTAGAGAATGAATAGTGGAAAAGGTGGGGCTGACATTTCTATTACCCGTCTACTGACCCTATCCCCAAAGGGTGCCAGGGATCATTAAGGCACAGACCAGGTTCATGAAATAGCTTCACTGGGCTCAAAGAGAGGCTGCAGGATTCTTAGCCAAAGCGGGTATCTGAGGGAGGGAGAGGGGATGCCACGGGCTGCCCTCAGCCTCTGAAGCTGCTTTGGCACCATTGGGGTCCCTAGGGTTCCTAGGAATGTTAAGACAAACCAGTGTGCATACACACACACACACACACACACACACAGAGCACTATTGCTTATTTACCCTGAGAAAAGTTAACGCTTTGTATATTGAATGAGGGAGCAAAGCCCTGTGTCTGTGTATCGCTCCCCGACACCAGGCCTGCTCTTTCTGGGGCCACCCATAACCCTCACCTTGCAGCAGCCTGCTGGCTGTCTCTCTGTGCTCAGCTCCCTCGCTCTCCCAGGGAATGGGCCGCCTTGATTTCTCCCAGTCCTGCCAGTCCATTCCTGGCCTCAGTGGCCTGGTGCTTCTGTCTCCTGCAGCACAGGCACCCGGCCAGGCCGCTTCTGGAGAGATGACCCTGAGCAGAGGAAGACCAGCTGCATGCCCTGTGGGCAGGAAGCCACAGGCCACGGCCTGAGGACAGACACAAAGGAGAGGGTGTGCTTTGAGTGGATACGGGCCAAATCCTCGCTTAGTTTTCACTGTGTGATCACGGCAAGTCAGGGAACCTCTCTGAGTCTTGGTTTCCAGAGGGGGAAAATGAGAATCATGATACTTCTTGCATTTGTGGGGTTAAAATAATGTATATAAAGTGCCTGGCACAGTTCAAGTGCTCAGCACACCATGGTTATGAGCACAGAGTGAGTGAATTGGAGACAGTCTTACGCTTTCTCATGTCCGGGAGTGGCTGCCAAAGGGCTCTTGAAATTTCCGCTCAGCGGGCGCTGCTGGAAGGAAGACCTCTATGAACTGGCTTTGTGCCCCTCCTTGCTGTGTGACCTTGAACAAGACACTTGGTCTCTCTGAATGAGGTTAGAAACGGGAATGGTACAACCACTATCAATGCCAGGGTCCCAGCTGCATGCATGACAAAAATACACTTCAGAGGCTATTATTTTGCAAGATGCACACAACCTTGCCTGGAGAGGCCCAGGAGGAAGCGCATAGACCAGACGGCAGACTACCACAGAGGGCTGAGCTGAGCGGGGCAGAGCCCTCCTGGGTCCTCTGCACACTTGGGATCCAGCCACGCCCAGACCTGGAGAAAAGCCTGTGTAATGCAGGGGCCAAGATGTGAAAATAAAAATCAAGGGTGCAGAGATCCTGGGAACGGGGCCTTGGAGATAGATTCTTCAGGGATCATCAAACTTTATAAAGCAGCAAAGCCACTTTTTCAAAGGAAAGCCCAAATAGAAAACAGACAAAAGCAAGAAAGGAGTCCTTGGGCGGTTTAATTCTTCATTGTTTGGTGGAAAATGCCTCATTGTTTGTGGCATCTCTGCAGAGCACCAGAATGGAGGTTCCCAGACTTCATTTCCTTTACCAATATATATTTTTTTTAAGTCAGGACTGACATCTGCATCTGGTTGCCAATCTCTTCCTGTTGCAGAGTAAGGATATATATTTTTTAAGACAACAATCATCCCTTATCACCATTATTTCTTGGAAGAAAGACTATTTGCCCCTCTTCCCACTCCCCAGATAGGAAGGACTGGGCTTTACAATGAAGACACTTGGCTCCATGAAAACTCATTGTCTTGTCTTGAGTTTTCTCACTTGCTTATTTGAAAATTGCAACAGCAGAGCAGGATGTGTGAACCCCTTCCAGAAGGTTTCCAGTCACATGGTTTGAAAGGCATTGACTAGTCCCAGTGCCTCATTTTGCAGATGTGAAAACTGAGATCCTGAAAATAATACAGTGCACTCACTCAGCAACACTTTGCGTCTGTGCCATGCTATGCACCAAGCCTGAGTTAATTCTGGGGCTTCAGAGAGAAACACCATCTAGGAGGATCCCACAGGGAGTTGGTGGTAGAATCCATCCATCCATCCATCCATCCATCCATCCATCCATCCAACCAACCATCCACCCACCCACCCACCCACTCATTCATCAATGGTAAATGGTATGGCCACTACAGTAGACCAGCCAACTAGGAGTCCAAGCTATGAACAGGGCCTACAAGGTACTGCCTACTGGGTTTAAAGTCTGATAGAGCAGGTTGCTAAAACTAAAGAAAGCTAGTAAATAAGATAATTTCAGAGAGTAAAAAGTGATGCAAATATGTATGATAAGATGGAAGGGTGACAATGGGGGCTGCTTGGGTGTATCCCTCTGATGGGAGGACATTTGTGCAAAGAAGACCTGAACCACGAGAAGAACCTCACTATGCAGAGAGCTGGCGGAAGAGCATTCCAGGCAGAGGAAATGGCAAGATAGAAAGGGGCTTGGCGTGGAGGCACAGCAGTGGGAAGGTTAGAGTGGCAGATGGTGGAGCTGGTCAGAGGCTTCACTGTGGGCCTAGGAAGGGCTCAGCAGGCAGGCAGCTAGGCTCCCACCTGTAATGTAGGGCAGGCACTCCTTGGGGCTTCCAGGCCCCACTAGGACCTGCCTTCTACCTTGACACATGGATCCAGACACAGACTAGAGTGATTCACGGGCTGGATGCATCTCTCTTCCCATTTTAATGCCCTTCTCAATCCATCTTGGGTCAGAAACAAGGGACCAAAATGAGCCCATCTGCACTCCCAGAAGATGACTGAGAATCGAGAGGCCAAAGGCTGAATTCTTCAGCTCTGCTGCTGATCAGCCCCTCCTCAGGGGCTGCTGGACTGTGGGCTGGTCGGGGGCACCCTCAGGGTTAGGGTGTGTGGTCTTGAGGACTGCCCAGCTGAGGTGTCTTCTTTTGTGCCTGGAGCGTGTGGTATGTGAAGGGGGGTCTGGGGAGTTGAGGGATGATGGGATTTAGACACTTGTTCAACAATTATGTATTGAGCACCTACTCTATGCTGGGGATTGTTCTAGAATGGCCACAGGGATACCATGGTGATGATGATAAATACATGTTTGCCTTAGATAAACTCAGGCCATAGTGAGTGCCCACAAAATAAAAGGAGCTCATGGACCATGATGGAGGAGTGGGGAGAGTGCAGGAGACTTCAGATTGCCCAGCAGGGGCAGCTTCTCTTGGAGGAGAGGGCAGTTGAGAGCCAAGCTTGACAGCCCACCAGCCATGTGTCATCAGGAGAAGTGTGCTGGGCCAAGAAACTAGCAAAGGCAATGAGGTGGGCACAAGAGGAGGCTGAGTGGCTGGGCAGAGGGAGCAGAGCAGATGATGGAGTCTCACAGAGCCTTCTCCCCAATATATCCAGAAAACAAAATCAGTGTCTGTGTGCAGCACAAATGCAGTGGGGAAAGCGCCAGAATATAAAAACCTGAGCTCTTATTGTGCCTTCCTGTGTGACCTGGGGCAAGTTTATTGCCCACTCTGGGCCTTAGTTTCTTCTCTGTAAACAAGACTGCTGGACTGGAGAAGGGATGATAAATCACTTTTATTGTTAGTGCCAACGTAGACCAATGATAGCAGATGCCAAGGCACTGGACTGAAAAGATGCATGGAGCTCCCTTCCAGGTAGATCAGCAAAGAGTACTGTAATCGATTAGTGATGTCTGTCATGGGTGAGAACCAGGAGGCAGTTGCATGTGTGCCACACATTTGCCATTTCTGGGTCACCTGCGACTGAAATTGTCCAGAGACTACATTGGATATGCATGTGCTTGTACCAGCTTCAGCATCTGTGTCTTTTCCCCTCTGGTTCAGAATTGAGTGCTGTGTGTGCTCTGGCACAGATGAACATCAGAGAATAATAGCAGCTGATGTGTGATGCTGCCTCTGTGTTGACACCAGGCCCCGGTGCTCATAGCTTGTGTAGTCCTCCCAGCAACCCTGGGAGAGGATCTTAACTCCTCTCTCCATACATAGGGATTGAAGGCAGGTGAGGGCCCACACGTGTTTGGAGACTGCACCCTGAGAATTGCTTGGGGAATGAGTTGATGAGAAGCTGGTGCTGACTGGCAGTTTCTCCCGTGTCCTCCTGCTTTCCCCGAACCTGCCTGCCTCCAGTGAATTCTACTTCCAAATGCAAGTGAGTGTAGACTTCCTGGGGGAATCTGCTCCCAAGCTGCTGCTCTCTGGGTGCAGGAAGGAGGTGGGCCGTGGTGCCTCCTGAGCAGGAGGAGCCTGGCAGCTTTCTCTTCCAAGCTGCTGTCCACCTCTCCTCTTCCCCCATCGCACTTCCGTTCTGTCCCTGCCAAGGAAGAGCAGTACAGCAGAGTGCAAGGCCCTGGTGAGGCAACTTTCAGGTCAGGGAATCCTGTGGCCAGCTGGGCTCTGGTGCCAGATGTGCAGTGAGCTACCGGGGCTAGCAAGATGGGGCCACTTGAATGAAGGCTTCCTCTCAAGGGAGTGTGATGCTGGAGGTGAGGAGCGGGGTTGGGGGCCTGCTTAGCTTCCCTTTGGGGATGCCCTTGTGAACACCACAAGATCAGCACGTGGGAGAGGCAGCTGATGGCATGCACAGTGGGCCATCCTGGGTTCCAGCTCTGGCTTTGCTGCCTGCTCTCACTGTGAGCTTGAGCAAGTCACTCAACCTCTTTCTCAGAGTAAAATGGGATTTATATTGGTTATCATCAAAGTAATGCCACTTAACAAAAGATTCCAAAGCTCGGTGGCTGAAACCAACATTTACTCTCGGCTCAAGGGCTGTAGGCTGGCTGCCACATGGCTGGGCTGGCCTGACCTAGGCTTTCGGCTCCAGGCTTGGCTGCAGGTTGTGTTCATATCTGCTCTCTGTGTCTCTCTTCCTCCTTGGGCCGGCAGCTGCCTGGACCCTGTAGTCAGCTTTACATGTGTTTATTCTGGGGTTCAGGCTGAAGGGGCAGTGGCTACTGAGATTTTCTTCTCACAGCAGTTGACCAGAGGGCAAGAAGACCCTCCCAGCCTTGGCACAGTCATGCCTCTGCTCTGACATCCCATTGGTCAAAGTCAGTCATGTGGACAGGGCCAAATTCAAGGGGTGGACAGTCACTCTGCCCATGTGAGGCTATAGCAAGAATGTGGGTGACTCTTTGTTTTATAGAGAGGGAAGACTGCGGAACTCTAATTCAGCGTGCCGCCAAAGTGCAGAAGGGCTTTGATACAATACATAGTGTCCAACCCATCTACTTCACAGACAGGAAATGAGGCCTCAGGAGCTGAAGTCACCCAGGCCACCTGACCATCTGACCAGGCACTTCTGCCAGTGTGGTTTCATTCCATCCAGCTGGACAACAGTCCTCAGTGGTAACTGAAGAGGAGAGGCCTGTAGCTATCCAGGAAGCGGGGCTGGGGTAGGGATCTGCAGAGTTCTAATTCTTTCCGTGTTGAATGCTAATGTCTGTTCCCATTTGCCTTTAAGCCTGTGTTAAGTTAGGAGGGCAGGCAGCACTGGCCTGTAAGTCAGGATATCCCAATTTTGCAAATGGCTAGGTGGGTAATATGGGCAAGTCCCTGTTGTTTAAGTTGGCTGGTGCAGAACTGACGGTGAATGGCAGGAAAGCCCATTTCCCTCCACGGCCCTGCCCGTGCAGCCCTCCCTGGGCAGGGGATGCTATTTCTATACATCCTTCAGGACGCAGCCCTCCCAGGGCCCTGACCCTCACCTTCCTCTGTCCCCAGCTCTGAAGCAATGGAGAGCCTGGGGCCAGAGGATTTCCTGGCTCAGCACCCCAGCTGTCCAGAGAGCATCAGCAGGGGCCCAATCCTGTGTCCTTACCTGGGTTCTCTGTTTCCAGATCAAGGCTGATGAGCAGGTGGTCCAGCGTCCTGAGTTTGTCTGAGACCTGGCTCCCGGCTTCTCTCCTCTGTGCCCACTTCACTCCGGGAAGAGCTAGAGCATCCCGCATTCCCCACTGCCTGCCCTATCGCCATGTCTCCAATCCCCCAGGGCTGAGAAACACAGCGGTCAACGTCTGACTCTTATCCTTGCAAGGAAAGGGAGGAAGAAGTGAACAGTTATGTATTGACGGCTTATGTGCCAGGCCCTATATAGCAATGGTTATTATATTGAAATAATAATATATGATATAACGTGTCCTAGATGAGCCTATCATATAAGCAGGGAGTCCTGGCTGGGGCTCAAGGGGCCTAGGCCTGAGTTCTGGTCCTGCCACTCACAGCATGTGGCCTGACTTCCCTGAACCTGTTTCCCCATTTGCCAAATGGCCTAGGTGATCTCTTACATCCCTCCCAACCCTGGTAGTCCACGGTTGGGCCAGACAGACCCCTCCTGAGTAAACAGCCTGGCCATTTGCCTGCCTTCCCAGGTCCCGGTTTCATGGATTGTTTAGAACATTCCCTGGAATCTAAGCCACAAATGTGCCTGGTATATGGATGTGCAGCTGGATCTGGAGAGGGAGTCAGGCTGCTCTGAGCCCCCTTCTGTCAAGGCTGCCTTCAGGCGTGGTTTGGCCCCATCTTGCCTTTGGCTGGGGATTGCTACCCACTCCAGGCTCCTGCTCTGTGCCCCTGGGTGGGAATTTGCACCCAGGCAAGCTGCTGAGTGCTAATGAGAGGAGCTGGCAATTATAGGGACCGGGGTTGGGGAACTTGACTTCTGGGGAATAGAGACTGGGGACAGCAGAAATGGCTACATTTCAGCCTGATCACAGGGGCCCAGGGAACTTGCTCTGTGTGTGTGTTGCGACGGGAGGTGAATTGTGCTCATGTGCGCGTGTGTCGAGTTCTTTAAAACTGCTAATTGTTAGGGTGAAAATATTTTCACACATTTGCTCTCCGGGAGAATGTTATTATAGTGCACACTGGCAGCCTCGTTGAAGTCAAACGGACACAGTCAACATGGAACTCCTAATTAATAGACGCTCATGCTGCTCTCGGGCACGGCAGCGGAAGTAATTATCATGATTTAATTGACTTTTCTCCCCTCTCTTATGCACTCTGCTTTTTCCATTTTCTTGAGCTTGGAAGGCTTTTTTTTTTTTTTCTCTCCTCTTTCCTTTCCTTTTTTTTTTTCTTCTTTTATGCATACTGTCTCTCATGCCAGTGCTCTGTCAAATCCTATTACAATAAATATTGTGACAGCAAAAATCTCTATATTACAGAAAAGTCCAGAGCCTGAGCCAATGGCTTACTTATTACTTATTACCGTCTGTTGGTTTTATAAAGGTACAACAGATCCAGGCAAAGGTGTCTGGCAAAGGGAAAGGGAGTTGATTTGCTCAAAACTTTTGATTTCTGGAAGCTCCCTGGGACTAAGGACACAGAGAACCATCTGCACTAGTGCCAGCCAAGGAAGGTTGCTGTCAAGATATAATCAGGGCTTAAGGAAATCCAAGGGGCAAAACTGGGACACCTCTGAGCCCCTGCAACCAGCAAATGGAAGAATTCTATCTCTGGCCAGGCTCCTTAGGGTGGCCCATGCTCTCTGTGCTTTTGACTAGCGTGGTCTACTCACTCATGGTAACCTTGACCCAACTGGTGCCTGGGCCATGCATTCTCATGGGTTTCAGTTCAGTTTCTCACAGCCAACTGGCCAGCGCCCTAGGAGCCTCCCTGTGCAAACCTGAATGCCTCCTGCTGTTAGGCGAGGCCTTCCAGCCATGCCTTCTGCGGCTAATGGTCAAGGGGTGGACTGCTCTTGGCACAGGCATCCTCCCTGGTCCAATCATCTGTGGCAAGTGGACAGGGTCATATGGTGCACTGTCCACTTCTCAGAAGCTATGGACCGAGCCTTTTTCAATAGAAGAGACTGTGGGAGGTGCCACATGGCACTTGAGAGCTAGACTGCTTGTGGCCACTTGCTGTGCATTTTTGTGCAAGTTCCTTAAACTTTCTAAGCATTGGGATCCTCATCCATAAAATGATACTTTCCTAGGTTGTCATGAAAGATACATGAGTGATATGGTTTGAATATTTGTCCCCCCCTCCCCAATCTCATGTTGAATTTGACCCCCAGTGTTGGAGGTGGGGTCGAGTGGACGGTGTTTGGCTCATGGGGGTAGATCCTTTATGTCATGAACGGTTTGGTGCCCTCCCTGCAATAATGAGTCAGTTATTGCTCTATTAGTTCATGCAAGAGCAGGTGTTTAAAGGAGCATAGCTTCTCTCTTGCTCCCTCTCTTGCCATGTGACATGCCTGCTCCCCCTTCACCCACTTCCATGAGTAAAAGCTTCCTGGGGGTTCACCAGAAGCCAGGCAGATGCTGTGCCATGCTTGTACAGCCTGCAGAACAATCAGCCAAGTAAACCTCTTTTTTAAATCAATTACCCAGTCTCAGGTATTCCTCTGGAGCAACACATAGGGACTAATACAATGAGTTGGTGCTTTTGATACATCAGAGAGGCACTCAATAAAATGTTAACTTTTAGGTTGCAGAAAGATAGATGAGGCAGCTGCCAATGTCTGATAAACAAGTGGGAACATGCTAAAATCACAGATATCGAACATTGCAATAAGCCCAAGAGATCATCAGGTTTAGCTCTCTACACTCCTCAGTGTACACATGGGAAAACTGAAGCACAGAGAGGGATGTAGCCTTTTTTAAGGTCAAATAATTTTATCTAATATGATACTGGACTATTTATCATGGGGCTAAAATTAGGACCAAGACATTTCCTTGGGTCTCACTGGGGATTATTGAGAGTGGTTGACTTTTAATTAGAACATTACAAATAATAAAATCAGGAAGAAGAAAAGATGAGCCTGTGATTGTTCCGTTTCTTTCCTTTGTCCCCATATTGGGATGATTAGTTAAGTGCATATTAAGGTTCTGGCCTCTCTTGAAGTGCATCATCTTCATTATTTTTCTCAGATAATTTCTCTCTGGGGTCGGTGGGTGAGATGACACTCATCAGCTATGTTAGACACTTAGCTTCTCTGAGCCTGAGTTTTCTCATCTGAAGAATGGGGATATACTTGACCCTACTTGGACTGAAAGCCATTCAAGGTCAGGGATGGTTTCTTCTTTACCTCCTCTTCCTCTTCTATATCCCTGACTAGAACACTGTCTGGCACACAATGGGTTTCTGCATAAATTTACATAAACTAAACGATCCCTCCAGGAAGTAGAAAGACCTACAAGGAATCAGGTCTGTGGACAGGTTGTATGGTCAGCTTGGCTGTGCTCCTGAAAGGTAGGGCCATTTGTGCAAGAGCTGAGATTCCAGAATATCAAGATACTGCAATCTCGACTGTCTTGGAGGAAGGGTGACCTTGGCTGGGTCTGCTTCTGAGGATGGCTGGGGGTGGAGGCCAGACTGGAGGGGTTGAGACGTGAGTAGAAGGCAGAGAAATGGCAACAGGAGGTGTAGCCAATTCCTTTGAGAGGCCTGGCTGTGACAGGCAGGAAAGGTAGGGTGGGGGTACAGGGATAGGGACACCAGAGAACTTCTATGTGTTGATGAGACAGGGCCAGGGATATTCAGTAAATATTTCAAATGTATTCAAATATTTCAAATATTCAGTAAATATTTCCCAATTTAAATGAACTTTGATCTGGGGGTCTTTCTCAACACTTTCAAGAATGGTTGTGGGTAAGATGATTGGTAATAATTGAGAACCGAAACTACTAGTAATGGGTTCAGGCAGTGCCTGGTGCTGCAAGAGGTAAACCCACAATCTCAGTGGCTTAATACAATACACATTAATTTCTCACTCAGCAACAATTCAGTGAAAGTGGTGGGTGGCTATCCACACAGTATTTTGGGTCCCAGGTTTCTTCCATTTTCAATGTGTGGCTTCCAAGCTCACCATGGAAGGAGGAAGGAGTAAAAAGGGCTCACTTATTTTCTCATCTCATTCTCATCAATGATAGTGGAAGTGACACTCAAGTCACTTCCACTATCATTGGTGAGAATGAGTCACATGACCACACAGGTGCAAAGGAGGCTGAAAAATGTAGTTCCTGGCTGGCTAGCCCTTCCCAGCCACAGCCCTAGAAGGAGCATCCCAGTGTTTGGGGGACAGCCACCCTTCTGGAATTACAGCCACCTTCAGCTGTCATTCCCCAAAGGCTGAGGAGACACAGGCTAACTCTGGGAAAATGTCAGACCCCCAGCAAAGACCAGGACCCTGCTTCTGAGGACAAATGAGATAAATCATTGACCTGGCTTCAGTTTCTCCAATTGTGTAATGTAAGTCCTGCTGAACCAAGTTAAGGGAATTAAAGGGACTGAGGGTCTCACACACAGGTGGAGCTGAGTTCGTTCTCCCACCAGCTGCATACATTGGGCAGGTTTCTTAGACTTTCTGAGTCTTTGTATAAATTCTCCCTGACTTGCAATGAGGATCAGCAAGACACTTCTGGCCTATAGTCAGCCCCCAGTGAATGTGAGTTGCTGCTGTTACTGTCCAGGTCATCACTTCATTCATTACAACATCGGAAAGTGACGCAGAATTTTTCTCAACCACTTTGCCAATCAGGGACCTCCGTGACCGGCAACGCCCCCTCACTGCCCAGGCCTTGCTTGGCCCCAGGCCTGCCACTGCAGGCACTCTGCCCACTCAGGCTGATTGCGTTATAGCTTGTATCCACATTCGGTGGTTCTGGAACTCTTGTCCTGCGTCCAAGAAGAATGAGGATACGCTGACAATTGAAAGGGTGAGGATGGGTGGAGAAGAATTTTATTGAGCAATGGAACAGCTCTAGTGGAGAGGCAATGCAGTGGGGGGGTTCCCCACCCCCAAAGTCAGGTGGTTTCTCTCCTACTGTGGCTGGGTCCAGGACTTTTTATGGACTCAGAATGGGGAGTGCGTGCCAATTGATTTATGAGTATGCAAAAAAGGTGAAAGTGAAGACACCACTCAAAGGTGGGCACAGCAGTGTAGAAAACCAATTAGGAAAGGGTAGGTAAGTGTAGAATAGGTAAAGGGTGGGGATCAATCAGAGGAAAGCATGCCAGACTGGAAGACAGTTTATCAGTCTGGTCCATGGATTTGACTCGTAGCTTGGCTTTCAGGCTTTAAACTGTCTTCAGACGGAGGTGGGGTTTCACTGGGGACCCACCCCTATTTGTCTCCTGCTATCAAAAGTAAAGGTCCTGGCTTAGGTTTAAGGCAAAATGAATACAACTGATATTGTCATATTTTTGTCATCAGCATTTTCCATCACCCTCTGAGACAATCAGAGAAGCTCATTTGAGTCAAGTAGCTGGAGGAGGGGAGGAAGAGGATAAGAAAGAGGTCCCCTCTTAGAGCTGGGCACCACTCATAGCGGAAAACCAGGATTTATGAGGCTTATTTCTTGTCTGTCTCTGAAAAGAGGCACTAGAGTCCTGCGCTGTAGCCAGTCGCTGGGAATCAGTTAAAAAACAAGGCTTGGTCATGACCGCCCCCAGCTCCACCTCCTGCTGTCAGGGTGTTCCCTCAACATAAAGCCTGCCTCACTACCATCGTTGAGGGTTTGGAGTTCAAGCCTTTGATGGATCATTTGTTTCTTGAGCTGACTCCTCAGAAACCTCTGGTGCTTTTGAATTTCCCCTCTGCTAGGGAAGGATAGATTGGCACCCTGCCCTCACCCCACACCCCTCCTAGCTGTCACTATGTAGTATTTTAATTTATTGGTCCTGGCTATTCATTTGCCTTGTTAATTATTTGCCTGCCCTCTACCTTAGCTAATCAGTTGGCCTCTTTTGGGGGCCTCTGATCACCCACCCCCCACTGGGGCTGGGGGCAGGGATAGGGGGTGTGATGGCCTTGATGTCTTTGAGGGAACCAAGCTGTGTGTGTTGGGGGGGCCACTGGGAAAGTTCAGAAAGGAATGCTTCCCTGGGAGGGGCATTAGCCATTCTGCCCTAACCGAATACCTCTGGGGCAGTCAGGGCCACCCTGTGACCTCCAAACAAAGCTGGGGGCCTTTCCTAGGACTGTGGGAAGCCAGACAGGACAATGGGAGGAAGGAGAAAGCAGGGAGATAAAGCCAGAGGCCCCCAGGCCTGTGCCTGGGATTCCAGAGGCCGACTCCTCACATCCCAGCGGAGGAGGCCTTCAGAGTAAACACGCTGGGCTTCCTGGTTCACAGGGCCAGTTCGGGTTTTAATTGTGGCTGTTACTGTTGAGATAATTGTTCCATTTCAGGAGAAGCTGGAGAAAGGAGAGACTGTGTGTCCGATGCTTCTGCGGGGATACTGCTCTCATTCATTCATTCACTCATGCTACAGATGTTGACTGGCACCAGCCAAAGGCTTTGCTTGGTGCTGAGAATGTAAAAATCAACATCAGCTCATCCTCATCCTCCCTACACCCTTCTCTGGTCCTAGAGACAGACACTAAACCCATCCTCCCAGTTCAGTGTGGTCAGACAATAATAGGGGCATGAAGCTGTGCCAACGCTGGCACTTTACCTTCCTTTTATCAGGTTCTGGGTCAGAGCCCCTGAACTCGGGGGAGGAGTTCTGACCTGAGTGCGCCTGCTGACTCCTGAATATCAAAGGCGGGCAGAGCTCCCTTTTGATCTCTTCTCTTGACTCCAAACTGAAGGACACTTAGAAGGCAACATGGTAGAGCCTGATATTTATCCAGCACCTTCCATGTGCCAGAAACTGTGTGAGAGCTTTTGCAGATCACCTCAGCACAGCCAGTGAGGGAGGGCTGACTTTTTTCCCACTGCACAGATGGGAAGACTGAGGCCCCACCAGGTTGAGTCAATGGCTCAGTTCACATTATTAGGAAATGGGCAGCCTGGGTGGGAGCCCAGGTCAGTCTGACTCCAGTGCTCTCGAGCTTCTCCCTGGGTCCTGCCACCTTCTGTAGTGTGCGCCCCCATCCACTGTTGGGCTCTCAGGCACCAGCAGAGTCTGAACTTCTCCTAGAACAAGGCTGGTCTTGCCTGACTTGATGCATCCCAGCGGGACCCCTCCTGTGTGAAGCCTCCTGACAGACTCCAGCTGGAAACAGGAGTCAGGGGCCATGCAGCTGTCTCCTTACAGGTTTCAGGGATGTTGCTGTCTTAGCATTTGCACCTGATAGAAATGTTTAAGTGGAGGTTGACTGGGTTTTATACACCCAGGGCCTGTGTTCTCAGACAAGGCCATTTCATGGATTCTCAGACTTCCCCAGTTCCCAACAGAGACCCTGGTGGGCTTATTTCTCCATGAGTATGTTTAGGGATGGATGCTCGCTTTGTCTACTGTCTACAGGCCTTGTAGCATATGCAAGGCAAGGCAGCCTCGAAAACCAGGGTGTGGGTCCCCACTCTGTCCTCTTTCTGACTGTGGGCCTCGGGCCGGGAGCTTCTTCTCTCTCAGCCTGCATTTCCCATCATTACAATGAAACAAGGATAAGATCTGCCTTACAAGGCTGGAGGAAAGATGGTGAGAGACAGGGTCCACGCTCTTACACCGCACACAAAGTGAGGGGGCCATCACAGAAAGGAAGGCTTTCCCGGAATAGCCAAGGCTAAAAGAAGGGCCGGGCATGGTGGCTCATGCCTGTAATCCCAGCACTTTGGGAGGCCGAGGCGGGCAGATCACCTGAGATCAGGAGTTCAAGACCAGCCTGATCAACATGGAGAAACCCTGTCTCTACTAAAAATACACAAATTAGGCCAGGCGTGGTGGTGCATGCCTATAATCCCAGCTACTTGGGAGGCTGAGGCAGGAGAATCACTTGAACCCAGGAGGCGGAGGTTGCAGTGAGCCAAGATTGTGCCACTGCACCCCAGCCTGGGTGACAAGAGTGAAACTGTCTCAAAAAAGAAAAAGGAAAAGTTTACATTCACCAATGCATGAAGGTGGACGCTTTTGGATCATCGTTTATGTGTCTATTGCTGACAAGTACCACTGATATTAGCACCTAAACTTGCTATGTGCCAGACACTGCTCTCAGGGTTTTACCTGGCTCATCTTGTCTCACCTGGTTTAGAGATAAAGAAACTGATGCATAGCATGTTTAAGTAACTTGCCCAAAGTCACACAGCTAATAGGTGGTAGAGCCAGGATTTGAAACCAGAAATGTCAGACTCTAAAGCCAAAGCTCTTTACGCTTCAGGTCTTGCCTCTGGATGTTTGTGTGGCCTTGTGGACAGACATACACAGGGGTTTGGATTCTGCACAGAGCCTGAGTCAGCGGTAGTATGGGGAGTGACTTGGGGAGCCTGGGGCAGGGGCAGGATTTTACTCTCTTTCTGTATAATGTCATTTCTCCTTTATACGCTTTTGCCCTCCCTGCCCTGTTGGCGCCTGTGCCCAGCTTACCAGAGTCTTATGTGATTGGGGGCAGGAGGGACTCTCTCTTCTACGTGTGAAGGCATTTGGATTCTTGGGTGCTTCCTGCTGTGGCCAAGCCAAGAGCCTTTTAGCTCACGAAGGCCCTGCCTGGATGTCTGGCCCCTCTGGGCTGGGCTGGAGTCTTGGGTGGACCCTGCCAACTCTGCCACTGCACTCCTTCCTGCCTCCAAGGTCACTGCTTCCACATGACCCTTCCAGGGGGCCTGATTGTTTTCCGGCTGGTTGCTATAATCTATCCTCTGAGCCTGTCCCAGGAGCTCTAGGCCCCGGGGTTGCTTTTCCAGGTCCCCGATGTTACTTACCCACCACACAACAGGGATCCCAGCATGGGAAGCCAGCGGACAGAACAAGACCGGCAAGCCTCAGGTACCTTGAGCCATAGCTTCCCTTTCTCCCTCGGCCCCTGCTGAGTCTTGAACCCTGAATGTCTGTGCAGACAGGTGTGCCCTGCCCAAGCCCAGGCCCTGGAGGAGGGTAGGTGATTCTGCAAGGAGACTGGGAAGTGCCTGGAATCTGGGAGGCAGCCTCGCGGGGAGTAGGGGGGTGGGGGTATCTCCAGGTAGGTGATTTCCATATGCTGAAGTGGGACGTGTCCCACCCTGGGGTCATCAGGGACTTGGCTGGAATAAAGCCTTAGCCTGAACTCGGGTTAAAATTATCCCCCTTTTAAAACATGGAAACCCAAACTGCTTGTGATTTCGAATACCTCTCAAGAGACCTGTTCCCACTACACAAGATATCTTTTCACGTGGGAAGCTCAGTGTGCGTTTGCGAGAATGGATGCTGAGGGGTTTGGAGGCAGGTGCGTAAGGAAAGGATGATGTGGAATTGTGCAAGAGAAGTTGGCAGAGAGAGGAGAGGGACATGGGAAGCAGGGATGACTGGGCCCTGAAGCAGGAGAACTTGGCTGCCTTCATCCTCTGCAGGCCAGGACAGGCCTCCTGGGAGAGTCCAAGGCACAGGAGTTTTAGGAAGGCAGGCTGCAGACCCCCACCTGGGTGTTTGGTTTGAGCTCTGGCTTCAACCTTACTCATGTTTCCCCACAGGGACGACTTCTTTCTTCCTGGGAGTTCATGGGCTTTGGACCTTATTGTTATCATTATTATTATGTTGAGGGTCTTCTGTGTGTAAGCATTGGGTGTCTTGCACAGGTGGCTATGCAGAGTGCCACGAGGTAGAGGCTGGGGGAAATGAGGGTTTGGAGATGCTTGAGGTATGGTCTTTACCTATGTGAAAGGCTGGAGGTCTTTCTTTTCAAAGCCAGAAAAATCTGGCTTTGGACTACATCATTCCGATCCCAAATCTGGCTCGGTTCTCTTATTGACCGATTGCTGTATTTAAAATGGTTTGTTTAATTAAACAAACAAACAAAAAAAGATGGCAAAGAGTTGGGAGCCTCGATTGTCCATTAGCTGGCTGGAGGATCTTGGCAATTCTGATTTGTCTGGAATGGTTTCCTTACCTATAGGAGGATGAAGGGGTGCTCAGGGCCTTTGCAAGGCTGGTATTGCCACAGACAAGTCCACAGGGCCATAAGCACTGAGGCAGGGGCCTTGGAAAGGTCGTCTGAGCTGAATGCATGACGGCGAGCCCACTCGTGTGGCTTCAACTGCCATTGTATGATGGAGGCTTCTGAATTCCTAGCTAGACCTCTTTCCTACACTCCAGACCCCTGGTGTCTGGATGTCCCATAGGTCCTTTACTGACTTAGCAGCTTCCCTGACCTTCATTCCCTTCCCCCTTCTGCAGCCCAGCTGCAGTGAACGGGGATCCTCAGTCTACCCATGGCCTGAGGCCACTACCAGGGAATCCTCTCTGACTCTCCCCCTGCTTCACTCCAGCCCCCTCAATATCCAGCCCATCCCCAGGGCCTTTCCATTCTACCTCCTAAATAGCTCTTGAATCTACCCTCTTCTCTCCATCATGACCCTTGTGGAAGCCACCACTATCTCCTGCCTGGGCAACTGGTCTCCCCACCTCTACTCTTGCCCCTCTCATTAATCCTGTCTCTCTACTATAACCCAGTTTTTAAAATGCATGTTTATTTTTTAATTTATTGACTTAATTTTTAGAAAAATTTTAGGTTTACAAAAAAGTTGAAAAGTACAGAGTTCTAAAGAGACTCCCCTTACCCAGGCACACACACAGTTTCCCTGATATTTACATCTAATATTATTGTGATACATTTGTTACAGTTGAACCAATATTGATACATTGCTATTAACTAAAATTCATAGTTTCCATTAGGGTTCCCTCTTTGCATTGTACATTCTATAGGTTTTGATACATGTATAATGACATGTGTCTACCAGTACTGTGTCATACAGAATAGTTTCACTACCCCCCAAATCCTCTGTCCTCCATCTAATCTTCCCTCCCTTCCTTCTCCTGAACCTCCCACAACCACTGGTCTTTTTACTCTCATCATAGTTTTGCCTTTCCAGAATGTCATATAAATGGAATTTGACAGCATGTAGCCTTTTTAGACAGGCTTTTTTCACTAAGCAATATGCATTTAAGGTTCCCTCATGTCTTTTTGTGTATGATAGCTCATTTCTTTTTATCCCTGAATAATATTCTATTGGACAAATGCAATTTGTTTACCCATTTACCTGTTGAAGGACATCTTGGTTGCTTCCATATTTTGGCAATCATGAAAAAAACTGCTGTAAACATTAGTGTGCAGTTTTTGGTGTGGATACAGATTTTCACCTCATTTAGTTAAATACTAAGGAGTACAATTTTTGGATTATACAATAAGATTATGTTTAGTTTTATAAGAAACTGCTAAACTCTCTTCCAAAATGGCTGCACCATTTTGCACTCCCACCAGCAATGAATAAGGGTCACATCCATGCCAGCATTTGGTCTTCTCAGGATTTTGGATTTCAGTGATTTTTTTTTTTTTTTTCTTTTTTGAGATGGAGTCTCGCTCTGTCGCCCAGGCTGGAGTGCAGTGGCCGGATCTCAGCTCACTGCAAGCTCCGCCTCCCGGGTTTACGCCATTCTCCTGCCTCAGCCTCCCGAGTAGCTGGGACTACAGGCGTCCGCCACCTCGCCCGGCTAGTTTTTTGTATTTTTTTAGTAGAGACGGGGTTTCACCGTGTTAGCCAGGATGCTCTCGATCTCCTGACCTCGTGATCCGCCCGTCTCGGCCTCCCAAAGTGCTGGGATTACAGGCTTGAGCGACCGCGCCCGGCCGGATTTCAGTGATTTTAATAGGTATATAGTGGTGTCTTATTGTATGAAAAAGATTATTTCGTAGCCCAGACATTTTGAAACATGCGCTATGAACCAACTGTGTCTCTCCCAGCATTTCTGTGGTTCCCACTGCACTGAGAATAAAATTCCGACTCCTTCTGTGGTCTGAAGGGCCTGCATGATCCACCCCTGCCTTCCTCATGAGGTCACATCACTCCCTTCCCCTAGCCTACTCCACATCATCCACACAGGACTCATTTCAGTTCCTAGAACCATGTGATCTCTTTCTTGACTCAGGGGCACAAAGAGGGCGTTCCCTCTGCCTGGAGCTCCTGTCCAGCCCTCTCCACCTGGCTGGCCCCTCTTACTCTTCAGTGTTCAATGCAGATATACCTCCTTGGAGAAACCTTCCTCTTCTCTCTCATCCCACTCTATCTATTGCCTTCATGGCACATATTTCAAACGGGGCTTGCAGATGTATTTGCTGGACTATAGTTTGCAAGTGCCAAAGCAGGGAGAAGCCATGCCAGTTTGCTCACTATCACACCCCAGTGTCTTGCATGGTACTTGGCATAAAGGTATGACTTGATATTTATTTGCTGACTGGAGAATGAATGGCTGGGCCAGTTTAGTTGGGTAGGAAAGGGAAGGGGAAATATTTATTGAGCATTGGTTAGGCACCAGCCACGTCTGGCCACATTTGTGTTTGTTATTTTCTTTGATCCTATGAGGGAAGGTCATCTGTACTTTACAGGTGAGGAAAGTGAAGCAAAGGGGGCTTAGGCAGGGATCAAATTCCCGCAGAGCCAGGCACCTAACGCAAACAAGTAAGCAAATTCAGTGAAAAACAAACAAGCAAATCAGCAGCTCAGGCTCGGGCATTTAAACTATGGCTTTAGGGTCTGGAAGATACCAGAGAGTGGCAGGGACTGCAGTAAACTTCATCACACACCACATCTAAACAGAGACTTACTTTCCAGCTAGCTCCAGTATTTTCAGATCTTCTAATATTTTAAAAAAGAAGTTGGAAACTCAGCTTTCTAAAGAGATGTTTTCCAATTGTTGAAAATTACCAAAGCTAATTCACACTTTAAAAAAAATGCCACTGTGCCGGCTGGGCACGATGGCAGGTGCCTATACTCCCAGCTACTTGGGAGGCTGAGGCAGGAGAATTGCTTGAACCTGGGAGGTGGAAGTTGCAGTGAGCTGAGTTCACACCACTGCATTCCAGCCTGGGCAACACAGCAAGACTGTCTCAAAAACAACAACAACAAAACAAACAAACAAAATGCCACTATGCCAATGCTGTGTTAGGCCAATGGAGGTGTGATCCACTTTCTTAAACTCTGGTTTAGGGTCCAGGAAGCAGAAAAGCAGGAGAGGTCCTCTGAGGACCCCCATCTGTTCCACCTTTTCAGACCTTTTGAAAGGCTGCCTCCTACCTCAGGAACCGATGAAGAGGTTATGTATGCTCAGAGCTACAGACTCAGACAAAAGATGTGGCCCCGAAAAAGATGTCAGGATGTTGCTGTGCACTAGAGCTGACAAGTGTGATTACATTTCTGTATCCCTGGCTTTCAAGGTCTCTCACCCAGGCCCTCACAAGCCCCAGGGGAACCTAGAACTTGGCTTTGGAAAAAGCATGTCCAAGGATACAAACCTGGGCATCACTTGTTTACATGGCCCCTTGACCACTCCTAGGTCCTGCTGGAGATGCCTGGGTTATCAGAGCATTTGGATCATTCATTTACTCGCTCACTCACTTCATTTATTCACAAATGTAGGTTGAGTGTCCAATATGCACTGGCATTCTACATGCTGAGGAAACAGGAAACAAGGTCTCTGCCTTCATGGAGCTTGGCTTCTAGTGGGAGTAACGAGTTAAGAGATGAATGCATAACATGATGTCATGCAGTGGTTAGGCTGAGATAGCAGGGTGTGGCTGGTGGGGTGGGGAGCTGTCTGGGACAGCTGGTCCAGGAAGCCTTCTTGGAGGAGGGGATATTTGAGCAGAGACCTGAATGAAATGGAGGGAGCTGAGCTGAGATCCAGGATAAGAGGTTCTAAGCAGAGGGAGAGCCAGCACCATGGCCCCTGACATGCAACAGCTCCGAGTTCAAGGAACGGTAAAAAGGTCATTGATCAAAGAGGGTGAGAGGGGAGGAGAGTGACGGAGACCATCACTCCCCTAACTTTAAGATGGCGGCCACCTGTCCAAGCACTTGACTCATGTCATAGTGACCTTCAGTTCCCTACCTATGATGCAGGCGTCATTACCCTCACTTCATCAGAGGAGGCGACATCGCTTGACGCCGGTGGCTGCCCATGCTAGGTGGGCAGTGTGTGGGATGTGAAGCTAGGCAGCCCGCCTCCCAGCCGCCTCCTTTCCATCGGTATGCATTCTGCATCTTACCAAGGCCTATGTATGTGGTATCCAGCTCCATGCCTAGCACAGTCCATGCTATTGATGAATAAATGATGCTTGTTCATGCTCCACTTGATGGAAGGTAAACCTCGTTTTCATCCTCAACGCCTCCTCTTCCTTTTCCCTTCATTCTCCTCTGCTTCTCTCATCCCTCCCCAGCCCAGCTTCTGTTTCCAATTCTCTACCCTAGACCCCCAAATTCCAACTTCCTCAGCTCCCAAAGAGCCTTTCCAGCTCTGGGCTGCTTCTTCCCACGCTGACAGCTGGAACAGAAGCCCGGAACAAGCCAATCTTATTCCTCCCAAACTGCCACTGCCCCGGAGGGACATGTTTCTCTGCAGCACCCTCATTGTCCTGGGGGCCCTGGGGAAGAGCTGTCGTTGTCGGGCTTCCGAAGCTGACTTTCTTCCTTGTTCCTCCTTCTTCGATCTCTGCTGCACCTGCTCCTGCCTGGCTTTGCCAGAGCCTGCAGCCTTCTCCTTGTTCAGGCAACAGCCTCACCACCCACTGACTTCACAGACGTTCACTTTTCCAGGGAAACCTCGGTGGCTTTCCACTGCTGGTCTCCTTCTCGAGTGGCGTGGTCTGAATATCTAGGATATCTTTGGGACTTTACTTTCCAATGATGCTCCCTGGAGGTCTATCAAATAAGGCTACACTCCTTCTCTGTGCCTTTGCCCACACGCTCTCCTCTCCCGGGAATACCGTTCTTCCCTTCTCTGCCTGCCTGAAGCTTCCGTGTTTGAAGACACCTCCTCCAGGAGTCCTCCCTTCACTGCTCCAGTAGAAACACTGTCTCCTCACTCTGGGCTCCAAAGCCTGTGGTCTGCCCCTTATCATTTATCTCGGTTCCTGGCTGTCCTGGACACAAGGGACAGGGCAGGATCCTGGACAGACACAAGAACCTGGGTTCAAGTGCCAGCTTTCCTTCCTGTTGGCTTAGTAACCTTGGGCAAGTAGCTGAACCTCTCTGAGCCCCATTCCTTCATCTGTAAAGAGGAATAATAAAATTACCTTCTTGGGTTGGTTTAATGATCAGAGACAAAGCCCCTATCTCAGAGCAAATGGTGCAGCAAATGGTGACTCTTAGGTAATTATTTCTCATTTGACTCTAGTTGCCTTGTTTGCAAGAGCTTTACCTTCCACCTCCTCTAGGAAGCCCTCCTGAATTTCCAGGCTTAATTCCTCCTTCCTGTTATCACCAAATGACCTAATTAATAAGCACTTTTCCCCCCTTAGAATAGTTATTTGAATGATTTTTATCTTCTATGCTAGAAAAGGCTTATAAGCATGAATGACATAATTTTATCTCAAAGAGTCCATCTGTGGTGGCTAAATGTCACTATGGATCACTGTAAACCCAGAATGATGGCTGGGCAGGGGAGAGGGACCCAGGAGCAGGCAGGTCACCCCACTGAGCAGAGAAGATGCTGGCAACTGCAGCCTGTAATGTAGACACCAGGTCTGATAGACACCCCACCTGGGCCTTGATTCTTCTTTCTTAAAAGTCACCTGGTGGATCTCTGGGATCTGGGACTTGCTGGGGATAAAGACACCCTCCCCATCTAATCATTTGCAATTAGATGCTCACCCCCACCCAGTAGAGGAATTTGCTTTGTCCATAACCTGCCTGCCCAAAGAGAGCCTGCTGGGCAGGTAAATAACACTTGGGTGTGGCTTTCCTTTGAAAAGGAATTTATAATGGCGGCTTCCTAGATAATTAATTACCGCTGCCCACTCTGCCCAGCTACAGGCAGTCCCAGCGATCCGCTTTTGTTCCCAAGGCTTAAACCCAGGCAGGAACCATGAGATTGCTGAGGCCAGGAGCAAAGAGGGGGCTTTTTAGGATTCTTTTTTCTTCCTTTCAAATGGACCCTCAGGGAGATGCAGGCGAGGTGGGGGGCTTGGGACACAGAACAGTGAATTACTAGCTTCTTTCCAGCCTGCACCTCGGGCACCTCTGGCAAAAAGACCTGGCAGTTCCTTTCGGCCCCTGGAGCCTCTCGCCTCTGCTTAGAAAACAAATCCCTGCCTAAGCTGGGGTTTTTTGTTGGCTCCAAAAGGAGAGAGCCACATGGGTTCTTTCTGGGGAGGAAGAAACGGCCCCAGGGAGAGGACTGACTGGTTGGGTTTCAGAGTGCACTGTGTGTGCCTGGGTTGCGAAGTTGGCAAATGATGAATCTATTTTTTTTCCACTTTGATGAAACCCAAGGCCTCACAAGGAGTTTTCACCATTGTCCTTTGCTAAATGCATTTCCCCAGCACCCCTTCTTTCATTTTCTCGCTTCTCTAGGGAGTTGGGGAAGTCATAGAGAGAGGGGTTAGGCAGGCAGGCTCAGCACCAGGCTGATGTGGGTTCAGATCCTGCTCAGCTGTAACCCAGGCATGTTGCTAAACTTCTCTGACCTCGATGTCTTCATCTGAAAAATGAGAGTAATCACAACACTCACCTCAAAGCATTGTTGTTAAATGGGATAATATTTGCATGGTCCTCAGATGCCCTACAAGTAGACCCCAAGGCAAGCATTTGTGGACAGAAGATATATTAAGGATTATTTCCCAGAAGAAGCCGCTAAGGGTGTTGGGGGAACAGAACAGGGAAGGGGAGGAAGCCAAGCGAGGAGACGAGATTAGGCCCTGCAGGGGGCTGCTTTTGCTGGTCCCACAGGGAAACCTGTAAGTTCCTGTTAACTTGAGAGAACTGAGCTTTCATCCTCCATACCCTCAGACATTGGCTAAGGGCCACCCTGAGGGTGAGGGAGGGATGGAATCTTCCAGGCACCTCTGGCTGCCTGCACATGGGAGCAGGGGACTCCGGTAGCTCAAAGGTCATCCTCCGATGAGAGTGGCTTAGACAGGCCTCTAAGGAAGAAACACACAGAAGAGGGGGCCGCGGGGAGGGTCCCTGACAGTGCTGCTGCAGTATGGGCAGCCCCCAGCCCAGCATACAGCAAGTGTTCAGTACACCGTCCTGGGTCAATCACTGGACAATTCATGCGGATGAGAATCACAGAAAGGTTAGGACATGAACCTGCAGAGGCAAAGCATATCCATGTATGGGCTGGAGTTGGTAAGTCCCTTCTCAGACAGGCTTAGATCTCCTAATGTCATAGTTCTTTGGAATTTCAAGCTGAGATCTTCTTCATATTTCCTGAAAGTCCTTTTCGTGCCTTTCCTGGGGGTTTGGACTGCTCCCAGGGGAGGAGGAAGGCTTGGGTGAGGCATTACTGGACCAGGCCTGATTTTGCTGAGAAAGCGATCTGCAATCCAGCTTGGATCAAGCCCCTCCCCAACTTGTCTGGTCTCACAAACACGTTGTATTTTACTGTTGGGGGGTGGCGGGGGTGGGCAGTGGTAACAAAATGTTACAGGCATACCTGGTTTTATTGCACTTCTGTTTATTGTGTTTTTTTGTTTTGTTTTTATTTATTTTTGCAAATGGAAGCTTTGGGGCAACTGCACATAGAGCAAATCTATCAGCACCATTTTCCCAACAGCGTGTGCTCACTTCCTATCTCTGTGTTGCATTTTGGTAATGTTCAAACTTTTCGTTATCAATATGTCTGTTGTTGTGATCTGTGATCACCGATCTTTGATGTTACTGTTGTAATTGTTTGGGGGCATCACAGGCTGCACCCTTATATGAGGGTGGATTTAATTAATAAATGCTGTATGTGTTCTGACTGCTCCACCCACCGGCCATTCCCCTGTCTCTCTCCCTCTCCTTGGGCCTTCCTATTTCCAAATGCACAACAATATTGAAATGAGGCCAATGAGTAACCCTACAAGGGCCTCTAAGTGCTCAAGTGAAAGGAGGAGTTGCACATCTCTCATTTTAAATCAAAAGCTAGAAATGATTAAACTTAGTAAGGAAGGCATGCTGAAAACTGAGACAGGCCGAAAGCTAGGCTGCTTGCACTAGTTAGCTAAGTTGTGAATGCCAAGTTCTTGAAGGAAATTAAAAGTGCTACTCCAGTGAACACACACATGCTGATATGGAGAAAGTTGTAGTGGTCTGGATAGAAGATTAAACCAGCCACAACATTCTCTTAAGCCAAAGCCTAATCCAAAGCAAGGTCCTAACTCTCTTCAATTCTGTGAAGGCTGAGAGAGGTGAAGAAGCTGCAGAAGAAAATTGGGAGCTAGCCAAAGTTGATTCAGTTCATGAGGTTTAAGGAAAGAAGCTGTTTCCATAACATAAAAGCACAAAGTGAGGCAGCAAGTGCTGATGGACACGCTGTAGCACGTTATCTGGAAGATCTAGCTAAGATCATGGATGAAGGTGGCTACACAAAACAACAGATTTTCAATGTATATGAAACAACCTTCTACTGGAAGAAGATACCATCTAGGGCTTTCATAGCTAGAGAGAAGTCAATGTCTGGCTTCAAGGCTTCAAAGGACAGTCTGACTCTCTTGTTAGGGGCTAATGCAATTGGTAACATTAAGTTGATGCCAGTGATCATTTACCATTTTGAAAATTCTAAGGCCCTTAGGAATGACACTAAATCCACTCTGTGCTCTGTAAATGGAAGAACAAAGCCTGGATGACAGCACATCTGTTTACAGCATGATTCACTGAATATTTTAAGCCCATTATTGAGACCCACTGCTCAGAAAAAAAGATTCCTTTTCAAAATATGACTGCTCATTGACAGTGCACGTGGTCATCCAAAAGCTCTGATGGAGATGTACAGGGAGATTCATGCTGTTTTCAGGCCTGCTGAGATACATCTGGTCTGCAGCCCGTGGATCAAGAAGTCATTTAAACTTTCATGTCTTCTTATTTAAGAAATAGATTTTGTAAGGCTGTAGCAGCCATAGATAGTGATTCCTCTGATGGATCTGGGAAAAGTAAGTTGAAAACTTACTGGAAAGGATTCACCATTCCAGATGCCATTAAAAACATTCGTGATTCATGAGAGGAAGTCAAAATAGCAACACGAACAGGAGTTGGGAAGAAGTTGACTCCTAACCCTTATGAGTGACTTTGGGGAGTTCAAGACTTCAGTGGAGGAAGTAACTGCAGATGTGGTAGAAATGGCAAGGGACCTAGATTTGGAAGTGGAGCCCGAAGCTGTGGCTGAATTGCTGCAATCTCATGATAAAGCCTTAGTGGATGAGGAGTAACTTCTTATGGATAAGGAAAGAGATGGAAACAACTCCTGGCCAAGTTGCTTTAAACATTGTTAAAATAACAACAGAAGATTTAGAATATTACGTGAACTTAGTTGCTAAAGCAGTGGCAGAGTTTGAAAGGATGGACTCCAATTTTGAAAGGAGTTTTACTGTGGGTGAAATCCTAT